>NC_088220.1:55796763-56096763 GCF_036934945.1 Oncorhynchus masou masou
CTTGCTGATGGAAGGAGGTTTTCACTCAAAATCTCACGATACATGGCCCCATTCATTCTTTCCTTTACACGGATCAGTCGTCCTGGTCCCTTTGCAGAAAAACATCCCCAAAGCATGATGTTTCCACCCCCATGCTTCACAGTAGGTATGGTGTTCTTTGGCTGCAACTCAGCATTCTTTGTCCTCCAAACACGACGAGTTGAGTTTTTACCAAAAAGTAATATTTTGGTTTCATCTGACATTATGACATTCTCCCAATCTTCTTCTGGATCATCCAAATGCTCTCTAGCAAACTTCAGACGGGCCTGGACATGTACTGGCTTAAGCAGGGGGACACGTCGGGCACTGCAGGATTTGAGTCCCTGGCGGCGTAGTGTGTTACTAATGGTAGGCTTTGTTACTTTGGTCTCAGCTCTCTGCAGGTCATTCACTAGGTCCCCCCCGCTCACCGTTCTTGTGATCATTTTGACCCCACGGGTTGAGATCTTGCGTGGAGCCCCAGATCGAGGGAGATTATCAGTGGTCTTGTATGTCTTCCATTTCCTAATAATTGCTCCCACAGTTGATTTATTCAAACCAAGCTGCTTACCTATTGCAGATTCAGTCTTCCCAGCCTGGTGCAGGTGTTATGTACTTGAGTGAAGACCCAAAAGCGGTTTAACAGAAACAGAGTTCTTTTAATGAAAAAACAGGAATGGCATAGATCCTCTTCCGACGTTGTCAATGGCACAATAGAATACCCGCAGAGAGGGTGACAAATGAAACATAAAGTCCCTCTGATGAATAGCTGGGTAGCGGCGACAGGCTGCAGGTCGCTCTGGGTCGGTGCGGGTCACAGAGGAACGGTGGTAGCTGATCACACGTAGCATATGATGAACTGGACACGGTGCAAACAAAAGATAGTTAGTAGAGTACAGGATGCACCTGCCAGGCAGACTCCGACAGGATAGGACTAGGAGGAAGCAAACGAGACGATAGCTTGCTTCTGGCATGAGAAACACAAATGAGAATCTGACACCGAAAGTAGCAGGAACAGAGAGAGAAATAGAGACCTAATCAGAGGGAAAAAAGGGAACAGGTGGGGAAAGGGTGAACGAGCTAGTTAGGGGAGATGAGGAACAGCTGGAGAAGGAGAGAAAGAGAAGGTAACCTAATAAGACCAGCAGAGAGAGACAGAGTGAAGAGAAAGGACAGGAACAGACATAATAAGACATGACAGTACCCCCACTCACCGAGCGCCTCCTGGCGCACTCGAGGAGGAAACCTGGCGGCAACGGAGGAAATCATCGATCAGCGAACGGTCCAGCACGTCCCGAGAGGGAACCCAACTCCTCTCCTCAGGACCGTACCCCTCCCAATCCACTAGGTACTGATGACCACGGCCCCGAGGACGCATGTCCAAAATCTTACGAACCCTGTAGATAGGTGCGCCTCGACAAGGATGGGGGGGGACGGCGGGGGCGCGAAGAACGGGCTTAACACAGGAGACATGGAAGACCGGGTGAACGCGACGAAGATATCGCGGGAGAAGAATCGCACTGCGACAGGATTAATGACCTGAGAAATACGGAACGGACCAATGAACCGCGGGGTCAACTTGCGAGAAGCTGTCTTAAGCGGAAGGTTCTGAGTGGAGAGCCATACTCTCTGACCGCAACAATATCTAGGACTCTTGGTTCTACGCTTATTAGCGGCCCTCACAGTCTGCGCCCTATAACGGCAAAGTGCCGACCTGACCCCTTCCAGGTGCGCTCGCAACGCTGGACAAAAGCCTGAGCGGAGGGGACGCAGGACTCGGCGAGCTGAGATGAGAACAGCGGAGGTTGGTACCCGAGGCTACTCTGAAAAGGAGATAGACCGGTAGCAGACGAAGGAAGCGAGTTGTGGGCGTACTCTGCCCAGGGGAGCTGTTCTGACCAAGACGCAGGGTTACGAAAAGAAAGACTGCGTAAGATGCGACCAACAGTCTGATTGGCCCGTTACATTGACCGTTAGACTGGGGATGGAAGCCGGACGAGAGACTGACGGAAGCCCCAATCAAACGGCAAAACTCCCTCCAAAATTGAGACGTGAACTGCGGGCCTCTGTCCGAAACGACGTCTGACGGAAGGCCATGAATTCGGAAAACCTTCTCGATAATGATCTGAGCCGTCTCCTTAGCAGAAGGGAGCTTAGCGAGAGGAATGAAATGAGCCGCCTTAGAGAATCTATCGACAACCGTAAGAATAACTGTCTTCCCCGCTGATGAAGGCAGTCTGGTGATAAAATCTAAAGCGATGTGAGACCACGGTCGAGAGGGAATGGGAAGCGGTCTGAGACGGCCGGCAGGAGGAGAGTTCCCAGATTTAGTCTGCGCGCAGACCGAACAAGCAGCGACAAATGCGCGTCACGTTCCCGAGTGGGCCACCAGAAACGCTGGCGAATGGAAGGGCGTACCCGAACGCCGGGGTGGCCGGCTAACTTGGCAGAGTGGGCCCACTGAAGAACGGCCAGACGAGTAGGAACGGGAACGAACAGAAGGTTTAGGACAAGCTCGCGGCGACGGAGTGTGAGCGAGTGCTTGCTTTACCTGCCTCTCAATTCCCCAGACAGTCAAAAACACGCCCCTCAGGGAGAATCCCTCGGGGTCGGTGGAGACCTCAGAAGAACTGAAGAGACGAGATAAAGCATCAGGCTTGGTGTTTTTTGAGCCCGGACGATAAGAAATAACGAACTCGAAACGAGCGAAAAACAGAGCCCAACGAGCCTGACGCGCATTAAGTCGTTTGGCTGAACGGATGTACTCAAGGTTCCTATGGTCAGTCCAAATGACAAAAGGAACATCGCCCCCTCCAACCACTGTCGCCATTCGCCTAGGGCTAAGCGGATGGCGAGCAGTTCGCGATTACCAACATCATAATTACGTTCTGACGGCGATAAGCGATGAGAAAAAAACGCGCAAGGATGGACCTTGCCGTCAGAGAGGGAGCGCTGAGAAAGAATGGCTCCCACGCCCACCTCTGACGCGTCAACCTCAACAACAAACTGTCTAGAGATGTCAGGTGTAACAAGAATAGGTGCGGATGTAAAACGATTCTTGAGAAGATCAAAAGCTCCCTGGGCGGAAACGGACCACTTAAAGCACGTCTTAACAGAAGTAAGGGCTGTGAGGGGAGCTGCCACCTGACCGAAATTACGGATGAAACGACGATAGAAATTCGCGAAGCCAAGAAAGCGCTGCAGCTCGACGCGTGACTTAGGAACGGGCCAATCAATGACAGCCTGGACCTTAGCGGGATCCATCTTAATGCCCTCAGCGGAAATAACGGAGCCGAGAAAAGGGACAGAGGAGGCATGAAAAGTGCACTTCTCAGCCTTCACATAAAGACAGTTCTCCAAAAGGCGCTGGAGGACGCGTCGCACGTGCTGAACATGAATCGGGAGAGACGGTGAAAAAATCAGGATATCGTCCATGTAAACGAAAACAAAAATGTTCAGCATGTCTCTCAGGATCGTTAACTAGTGCCTGAAAGACAGCTGGAGCGTTAACGAGGCCGAAAGGAAGAACCCGGTATTCAAAGTGCCCTAACGGAGTGTTAAACGCCGTCTTCCAATCGTCCCCCTCCCTGATGCGCACGAGATGGTAGGCGTTACGAAGGTCCAATTTGGTGAAAAACCTGGCCCCTGCAGGATCTCGAAGGCTGAAGACATAAGAGGAAGCGGATAACGATTCTTAACTGTTATGTCATTCAGCCCTCGATAATCCACGCATGGGCGCAGGGACCCGTCCTTCTTCTGAACAAAAAAACCCGCTCCGGCGGGAGAGGAGGAGGAGACTATGGTACCGGCGTCGAGCGATACAGACAAATAATCCTCGAGAGCCTTACGTTCGGGAGCCGACAGAGAGTATAATCTACCCCGGGGGGGAGTAGTTCCCGGAAGGAGATCAATACTACAGTCATACGACCGGTGTGGAGGGAGAGAAGTGGCCTTGGAACGACTGAACACCGTGCGCAGATCGTTCCTCCGGCACCCCTGTCAAATCACCAGGCTCCTCCTGTGAAGAAGAGACAGAGGAAACAGGAGGGATAGCAGACATTAAACAGGTCACATGACAAGAAACATTCCAGGATAGGATAGTATTACTAGACCAATTAATAGAAGGGTTATGGCGAACTAGCCAGGGATGACCCAAAACAACAGGTGTAAAAGGTGAACGAAAAATTAAAAAAGAAATGGTTTCGCTATGATTACCAGAGACAGTGAGGGTTAAAGGCAGCGTCTCACGCTGAATCTTGGGGAGAGAACTACCATCTAAAGCGAACAAGGCCGTGGGATCCCTTAACTGTCTGAGAGGAATGTCATGTTCCCGAGCCCAGGTCTCGTCCATAAAACAGCCCTCCGCCCCAGAGTCTATCAAGGCACTGCAGGAAGCAGATGAACCGGTCCAGCGGAGATGGACCGGAAAGGTAGTGCAGGATCTTGAAGGAGAGACCTGGTAGTTGCGCTCACCAGTAGCCCTCCTCTTACTGATGAGCTCTGGCTTTTACTGGGCATGAGGTGACAAAATGACCAGCGGAGCCGCAGTAGAGACAGAGGCGGTTGGTGATTCTCCGTTCCTTCTCTTTGGCCGAGATGCGGATACCCCCCAGCTGCATAGGCTCAGCATCAGAGCCGGCGGAGGAGGGTGGCAGTGATGCGGCAGGTGGCAGTGATGCGGAGAGGGGGGCAACGGAGAACGCGAACTCCTTTCCACGAGCTCGGCGACGAAGATCAAACCGTCGCTCTACGCGAATAGCGAGAGCTATTAAGGAGTCCAGACTGGAAGGAACCTCCCGGGAGAGAATCTCATCCTTAACCTCGGCGAGGAGACCCTCCAGAAAACGAGCGAGCAAAGCCGGCTCATTCCAGTCACTAGAGGCAGCGAGAGTGCGAAACTCAATAGAATAATCCGTTATGGATCGATTCCCCTGACATAGGGAAGACAGGGCCCTGGAAGCCTCTTCCCCCAAAACAGAACGGTCAAAAACCCGTATCATCTCCTCCTTAAAGTCCTGATACTGGTTAATACACTCAGCCCTCGCCTCCCAGATTGCCGTGCCCCACTCACGCGCCCGTCCGGTAAGGAGAGAAATGACGTAGGCGATGCGGGCTGTGCTCCTGGAGTAAGTGTTGGGCTGGAGAGAGAACACCACATCACACTGAGTGAGGAATGAGCAGCACTCAGTGGGCTCCCCAGAGTAACACGGCGGGTTATTGATCCTGGGCTCCGGAGACTCGGAAACCCTGGAAGTGGGCGGTGGATCGAGGTGGAGTTGGTGAACCTGTCTTGTGAGGTCGGAGACTTGGGCGGCCAGGGTCTCAACGGCATGTCGAGCAGGACAATTCCTCCTCGTGTCTGCCTAGCATCGTCCCTGGATCTCGACGGCGTGAAAAGGGTCCGGAGCCGCTGGGTCCATTAGTGGTCAGATTCTTTTGTACTTGAGTGAAGACCCAAAAGCGGTTTAACAGAAACAGAGTTCTTTTAATGAAAAAACAGGAATGGCATAGATCCTCTTCCGACGTTGTCAATGGCACAATAGAATACCCGCAGAGAGGGTGACAAATGAAACATAAAGTCCCTCTGATGAATAGCTTAGCGGCGACAGGCTGCAGGTCGCTCTGGGTCGGTGCGGGTCACAGAGGAACGGTTAGCTGATCACACGTAGCATATGATGAACTGGACACGGTGCAAACAAAAGATAGTTATAGGATGCACCTGCCAGGCAGACTCCGACAGGATAGGACTAGGAGGAAGCAAACGAGACGATAGCTTGCTTCTGGCTTCGAGAATCTGACACCGAAAGTAGCAGGAACAGAGAGAGAAATAGAGACCTAATCAGAGGGAAAAAGGGAACAGGTGAGGAAAGGGTGAACGAGCTAGTTAGGGAAGATGAGGAACAGCTGGAGAAGGAGAGAAAGAGAAGGTAACCTAATAAGACCAGCAGAGAGAGACAGAGTGAAGAGAAAGGACAGGAACAGACATAATAAGACATGACAGCAGGTCTACAATTTTGTTTCTGGTGTCCTTTGACAGCTTTTTGGTATTGGCCATAGTGGAGTATGGAGTGTGACTGTTTGAGGTTGTGGACAGGTGTCTTTTACTGATAACAAGTTCAAATAGGTGCCATTAATACAGGTGACGAGTGGAGGACAGAGGAGCCTCTTAAAGAAGAAGTTACAGGTCTGTGAGAGCCTGAAATCTTGCTTGTTTGTAGGTGACCAAATACTTATTTTCCATCATAATTTGCAAATAAGTTAATTAAAAATCCTACAATGTGATTTTCTGGATTTCTTTTCTAATTTTGTCTGTCATAGTTGAAGTGTACCTATGACGAAAATTACATGCCTCATCTTTTAAGTGGGAGAACTTGCACAATTGGTGGCTGACTAAATACTTTTTTGCCCCACTGTATATGGTATAAGGTAGCCTACATACTGTATATTTTATCCAATATATAATGTTGCCTAAATATAATGTAGCCTATATATAGTATAATGTAGCCTATATACAGTATAATGTAGCCTAAATATAATGTAGCCAATGTATAATCTAGTCTGTATATATAATGTAGCCTATATATAATGTAGCCTGTATAATGTAGCCAATATATAATGTAGCCAATATATGTGTGTGTGTGTGTGTGTGTGTGTGTGTGTGTGTGTGTGTGTGTAGTGAATATATAATGTAGCCTATATCTAATATAGTGTATGTATGATGTAGCCTTTATCTAATGAAGTGTGTATATAAATAGGCTATATATAATGTAGTGTGTATATATAATGTATTGTGTATATATATAATGTAGCCTGTGTATAGAATGTAGTGTGTATATAATATAGCCTATATCTAATGTAGGCTATATATAATGTAGTGTGTGTATATATAATGTAGTGTGTGTGTGTGTGTGTGTGTGTGTGTGTGTATAATGTGTGTGTTTATGTGTGTGTGTGTATATGTATAATGTAGTGTATATATAATTTAGCCTATATCTAATATAGTGTATATACTGTATAATGTAGCCTGTATCTAATGAAATGTGTATATAAATAGCCTATATATAATGTAGTGTGTATATATAATGTTGAGTATATATGTAGTGTGCATATCATGTAGCCTATATATAATGTAGTTTATATATAATGTAGGCTATATATAATGTAGTGTATATATCAGTAGTGGTTTCTTTGCAGCAGTTTGACCATGAAGGCCTGATTCATGAGTCTCCTCTGAAAGGTTGATGTTGAGATGTGTCTGTTACTTGAACTCTGTGAAGCATTTATTTGGGCTGCAATCTGAGGTGCAGTTAACTCTAATGAACTTGTCCTCTGCAGCAGATGTAACTCTGGGTCTTCCTTTCCTGTGGCGGTCCTCATGAGAGCTAGTTTCATCATAGCGCTTGATGGCGTTTGCAACTGCACTCAAACTTTCAAAGTTCTTGAAATTTTCCGGATTGACTGACCGTCATGTCTTAAAGTAATGCTGGACATTCATTTCTCTTTGCTTATTTGAGCTGTTCTTGCCATAATATGGACGTGGTCTTTTACCAAATAGGGTTATCTTCTGTATACCACCCCTACCTTGTCACAACACAACTGATTGGCTCAAATGCATTTAGAAGGAAAGAAATTCAACAATTCACTTTTAATAAGGCACACCTGTTAATTGAAATGCATTCCAGGTGACTACCTCAGGAAGCTGGTTGAGAGAATGCCAAGAGTGCGCATAGCTGTCATCAAGGCAGGGTGGCTACTTTGAAGAATCTGAAATATAAAGTATATTTTAATTTGTTTAACACTTTTTTGGTAACTATATGATTACATATGTGTTATTTCATAGTTTTGATATTTTCACTATTATTCTACAATGTAGGAAATCAACAAAATAAAGAAAAACCCTTGAATGAGTAGGTGTGTCCAAACTTTTGACTGGTACTGTATATCTATGATATAGATGTGGATGGCTTTATATTTGCACTGAAATATAATTGTGCCTCCATGTTCAGTACTTAGTAAAGGTGATACTTCTAGCAGCAGGTCAATGTGGAACACACAACCGCTCCACATACCAGCTGTCCCGTTTATCAGCATGGCTTTATGCCCGATTGTCACTGCCACTTCCTCCAGACCTGGGGGGGGTTCATTATGACTCACACATACCTCACACGTCTGCCCAGATATAACGATACCGGGATGAGGCCATTAATATCTCTGAAACGGTTGTTTCTACACCGCCGTCCAAGTTCCACAGACGCTTGACCCAGTAGACTTCCAGACCGTGTAACCTGATAACTCCTCTCTACGCTTGAATAGGAAAGACTAAACAGGATATTGAGATGTACAGTAAAAACACATTTGACTACATTTGTAATCTGCAGTAGCCTGAAGCACTTTCTGCAATGCTCCATTATATAAAGTGGTTCAGAGGTGAACAGAGTACAGAGTTTTCAATGGCAATGTGTGTGAAGTCTATCATCCTGGAAAAGCCTCATCTTCTCTCTCCCCTTCCTCCCCTATCTCTCTCCCTCTCTCTCCCCTTCCCCTTGCTATCCCCTTTCCCTCTATCACTCCCCCTTCTCTCTCCCCTTTCCCTCTCTTTCCCTCTCTTTCCCTCTTTCTCTCCCTCCTCCTCTCTCCCTCTTTTTCCGCTATCCCTCCCTTCCTCTTTATCCTCCCTCTGTCTCTTCCAACACCCTGACAATCCCCTACAGGAGCATGCCTTTGAAAGCAGTCAGAAGTACAAGGAGGGGAAGTTCATCATCGAGCTGGCCCACATGATCAAGGACAACGGCTGGGACTGAAAGACGAAGTGTCATCCGTGACTCAGTTTGGGGTTGAATGGGGGTGGATGGGAGGGAAGGAGCCGAGTGTGTGGGTGAGTGTGCGACTTTGATTTACCATGGACCTCTGTCCTCCCCTCCTGATGACACACCAGCAGCCTCCAGGGTGGAGGTAGTAGGGGAGTGTGTGTGTGAGGCTGTAGTAGCAGCCTGGCCTGCCCCTCTGGGCTCTGTGTGTGTCTGGACTGGAGGAGGATGTCATTGGGGATGGATGGACACCACCAGACACACACGCAATGGCAAGCAAACACACACACACACACACACACACACACACACACACACACACACACACACACACACACACACACACACACACACACACACACACACACACACACACACACACACACACACACACACACACACACACACACACACACACACACACACACACACACACACACACACACACACACACACAGCCATGCATGTCCCAGACCAACATCCAAGCCTGATGGGTAGCTCTTTAGATCGAGAGCCAGGCCAAGGCCAGTAATGTTGTGTTACTATCTATGTTAGGGCGGGTTGACCTGCAGTGTGAGGAGAGACCAGGCCCTGGCAGGGTCAGTAGCCTTGGGTTAAACAGCTGATGGGAGCTCTCGTCTGTATGTGAATGAGATGGCCTAAGATGATTATCCCCAAATCCAGCTGATCTGATCCACCCAAGGCCGTGCCAGGTGGGACAGTGATGAGGCCTGGTGTTAAGGTTTGGCACTGAGGACTGTAGGGGCTGGGCGGGGGAAGGGTTGAGGGGAGGCGGGTCAGGGAGAGGGCAGGTCCTGATTCTGGATTCTAGTCCACCCTGGTTGTGGGGTTGTAGGTACAGCTGGTTGCACAGCCGTGTGATCCACTCCAGGTCTTACTGGCAGCAGTTTGTGTTGTGCAAGTCAGGATGATAGGGAGTGTGAAAGGATTCAAGGATACGTCTAAACTCTGGGAAGAATGTGATCAGTCAGTGCTTTGGCTCTCTCCATCATCCGTAGATGCCTGAAATCATGTCTTGTGATGTTTGGATACTTCATGTGTTGTGTCTGATGTAAGTTAAGATACATCTACCATCACCACTTTGGATTAAATTTGAACTATAGAGTTAAACATCTTTGACTTTTGAAACTCTGATTTGAACAGGCTTGGAGATTTGGTTCTAGTGTCTTGGCCTGGTATGGTAACTGAAAGCAGTTGGGATGTGGAGGCCTTTAGGAGATGCTCTTATGAAGTTCTGAAGCTTTCTTTCAGTCTTGGATGATCATAGCAGTTCATAGATTGTTACACACACTCTAACTTACAACCTGGCCCTCACATAAAACACTGAACAGAAAAGCCGTACAGTAGACCTGTGGATTTTTCTAAACAGAAGCCAACTAAGCAACACAACTAATCAAACCAATCTCCCTGGTATCCACGGCAACTGACTGGCAGTCCAGAATTCCAATCAGAGGCTGTAGAAGTCCCTAGCACAACCAAAGAACACACCCATCTACAATAAATTGACCAAACACAAGATACATTTTTTTTGCTTGGGTCAAAGTGTTGCACAACATGGGGTTGAGAATTGTTGTTGAAAGCCAAGGTTATGGATAGCCTTTCTGTGATATAATGCATTATGATTTTTGTAAATGACAGATCTTAATATATATACATATATTATAATTTATGTCAATCTCTGTGTTACTAAATGTAAATAGTAATATGTGATGTCTCTTATCTATGATCGTCATGATTATGATTTGGATTCTTGCCATGCTTTCTCTCTGGTATATCCCTCGTCGGTCGAACAATATTTACTACTTTTTTACTCTTTTGAAAATGTTTCAATTTTAGTGTCTTTTGTAAAGGAGGAGATAGGAGTGACAATATCATTGGAACTTGGTCAATTAAAGCATCACCTTGGTACCTGTATTGGATGTGTTCTGCGTGCTATGTTGGTCTTGGATATACATCACCATAATGTATCAATTATCAGGGTCAATGTTCTTTTGTATAGAACGGAATATAATTGTCACGTAGAATATGATAGTGACGTAGAATATGATAGTGACGTAGATTAGGATAGTGACGTAGAATAGGATAGTGACGTAGAATAGGATAGTGACGTAGAATAGGATAGTGACGTAGAATAGGATAGTGACGTAGAATAGAATAGTGACGTAGAATAGGATAGTGACGTAGAATAGGATAGTGACGTAGAATAGGATAGTGACGTAGAATAGGATAGTGACGTAGAATAGGATAGTGACGTAGAATAGGATAGTGACGTAGATTAGGATAGTGACGTAGAATAGGATAGTGACGTAGAATAGGATAGTGACGTAGAATAGGATAGTGACGTAGAATAGGATAGTGACGTAGATTAGGATAGTGACGTAGATTAGGATAGTGACGTAGAATAGGATAGTGACGTAGAATAGGATAGTGACGTAGAATAGGATAGTGACGTAGGCTGAAGACAGACGAGATCTATATATACAGCCATTTGCAATAGCCTACATCTTGTATACATATGCTAATATGGATTAAATTATTTTTTTCCCCTCATCAATCTACACACAATACCCCATAATAACAAAGCTAAATAATTAAAAACTGATATCACATTTACATAAGTATTCAGACCCTAGTACTTTGTTGAAGCACCTTTGGCAGCGACTACAACATCGATTCTTCTTGGGTATGATGCTACAAGCTTGGCACACCTGTATTTGTGGAGTTTCTCCCATTCTCCTCTGCAGATCCTCTCTGTCAGGTTGGATGGGGAGTGTCGCTGCATGGCTATTTTCAGGTCTCTCCAGAGATGTTCGACTCGGTTCAAGTCTTGCTGGGCTACTCAAGGACATTCAGAGACTTGTCCCGAAGCCACTCCTGCGTTGTCTTGGCTGTGTGCTTAGGGCTGTTGTCCTGCTGGAAGGTGAACTGTCATCCCAGTCTGAGGTCCTGAGCGCTCTGAGGCAGGTTTTTATCAAGGATCTCTCTGTACTTTGCTCCGTTCATCTTTCCCTCGATCCTGACAGGTCTTCCAGTCCCTGCCGCTGAAAAACATCCCAACAAAATGATGCTGCCACCACCATGCTTCACCATAGGGATGGTGCCAGGTTTCCTCCAGACGTGACGCTTGGCATTCAGGCCAAAGAGTTCAATCTTGGAGAATTTTGTTTCGCATTGTCTGAGAATCGTTTAGGTGCCTTTTGGCAAACTCCAAGCCGGCTGTCATGTGCCATTTACTGATGAGTGGCTTCTGTCTGGCCACTCTACCATAAAAGCATGATTCGTGGAGTGCTGCAGAGATAGTTGTCATTATGGAAGGTTCTCCCATCTCCACAGAGGAACTCTGTCAGAGTGACCATCGGGTTCTTGGTCACCTCCCTGACCAATGCCCTTCTCCCCCGATTGCTCAGTTTGGCCGGGCGGCCAGCTCTAAGTTTGATAATTCCAAACTTCTTCAATTAAAAAATGATGGAGGCCACTTTGTTCTTGGGGACCTTCATTGCTGCAGAAATGTTTTGGTAACCTTCCCCAGATCTGTGCCTTGACACAATCCTGTCTTTGAGCTCTATTGACAATTCCTTCGATATCATGGCTTGGTTTTTGCTCTGACATGCAACGTCAACTGTGGGACCTTTATATAGACAGATGTGTGCCTTTCCAAATCATGTCCAAACAATTGAATGTACCACAGGTGGATTGCAGTCAAGTTGTAGAAACATCTCAAGGATGATTAATGGAAACAGGATGCACCTGAGCTCAATTTTGAATCTCATACCAAAGGGTCTGAATATTTCTGTAAATAAGGTATCTGTTTATTTGTAATACATATGCAAAAAGTTCTAAAAACCTGTTTTCGCTTTGTCATTATCGGGTATTGTGTGTAGATTGATGAGGAAAAAAGGTATTTAATACTTTTTTTTGAATAAGGCTGTAACGTAACAAACTGTGGAAAAGTCAAGGGGTCTGAATACTTTTCGAAAGCATTATACATACATATAAATAGTGGAAAAACAAAATGGCAGCTTCACCTTATCTATAGCAGCTCTTGAGGACTGATTATACATCACCACTTCGAGCCTCATCAAAAACAAATGTGATCATTATTTTAGCTCGAAACCCATGCTGTTTTCGTTGGGAGGGAAACAGATTTCATGGGAGAATGTGTGGGCTGTTCCTCTCTCCCGTCTCTTCTTCTTTCACTTTCCCTATCTTCTCCCTCGCTTCTCTCTCTCTCGCTTTCCTATCATTCCCTCGTTCTCCTTCCCCTTCAACCCCTCTCCCAAGGGGAGGGGTTTCCAGTGGATGCTTGGTGCCAGGCTGAGAGGTGGCTCTGCTGCATGGTCAGTCCACCTCCCTCTTAGATCATTACAGCAGATGTTGCTGTGTATTTGGCCAGTTCTCTTAGCAACCGCACAGGCTCTATTTTGTGGAGGTGTGGCACAATGGTAGGAGCTGGTGTCGTGAACTGTCTGTCTGTCCGTCTGTCTGGACCCAGCCTTTACTCCCAGCCTCAGACCAACGGGCCATGAATATGGCGTTGTGAAACAAACGCATAGAGTTACTCTGTACTATGAATAAAGTAAGAAAGAAAGCATTTGCTTCTCCCAAGTGCTTCAGTTTAACCTGTGGCTGCATTCAACTATTGGCCCAAAACTTTTATGAAAGTATGTGAGCCATACTGTCTCACTCACAGAGCCTTCGTGAAGGTACTGTGTTGCCTACTACACATACTGTACCACCTACAGAAAGAAGATGCACACACCTGAAGAGGTTGAATGAATGATTGGACTTCATTCATATCATTGTGTGATCATCGCCTCCCCCGATCCTCCCATCAGCTTTCTCATGAACAGCCCTCAGCCGACCCAGAGGGCGAGTTAGGACTCACTTCTTGACATTTCCCTGCTCCGGCCTGAGGACAGAAACCAACCCACACAGACTGGCTGTCTATAGCAGGGATAGAAGAAAACACAATGAATGCAGTTTACACTCCTACTTAATTCATGGCCTTGTTTGTTTGTGTCTTTTAGCCATACAAGGCTTCATTACAAACCCACAAGCGTCAAATCATCTTTCTGTGAACAGATTGAGAAACAACACTCAAACGGTCCTATGCCTGTGAACTGTGACTGTAGCTGGGAACTGTCCCCCTCTTCTTAAAGGTGTATGCTCTTTATTGGGAGCAACACTGCTTTCCTAGCTGTTTAAGGGTATATTGGTGTGATATCTCACCATAAGGTCACCGGGGACTCGGCTAACCTCTAAAAGCTGTCCAATGAACAGCAGGCACTCTGTCTCAGTCTGTGTTGGTGAAACATCATCGCCCCTGAGAAAGCAGCGTCATTTGCCTTTTTGTTTGTTTGCTTTCAAGAACCACAGCCCTTATAGAGGAGAGACCGAGAAAAGGAAAGCTCTTTATTTTATTGTCCAGTGACCACATGTCTGTATCAGTCACTTATAGAGATTCTTTGGGATTTTGGCATTGATGCCTTTTATCTACGCCCCCAGTCAGATGAACTTGTGAATACCATTTCTTTGTCTATGTGTCCAGTATGAAGGAAGTCAGTTTACGAAACTGCCTCTAACGCTGACCAGCGTGAGCATAATGACTGGTGTTCAACGTGCAAGGCAAGCGAAAACAATGTAAGCAAAGGCCTCCAGTGAGGCAGGCTGGGTTTGATCATAGTTTATTGTTCCTATGGCTGACACCCTTATTCACACAAACATTGGAACAGTGATTACATTCACATGGCCTGGCTTCACATTAAGAGTCCTTAACAATAAGGGCTCCTTTTTAGAGCTTTAACCCTGTAAAGGCACACAAAGACTATAGCTCCTCCTGGCTCCAAGTAGATGAAAAGGTCAACTCCACACTGAAGTCTTGTGATGCGGGTAGACCCAAGACATTTTCCTGGTCAGGTCATGTGGTCAAAAAACAACAACCTACCCGACTGATAACAGATCACACGCATCCTATGAATGACCTAGCATGTGATGGTTCGCTAGAATCCATCTCATATTGTGATTCTGCACATGCTGTTATGGGCATCGTTCTACTGTTATTGTCCAGTTTTCCTCAGTGGAATATATCGTTTTCCCCTCCTATATCCAAAGCACTATGCATCAGAACCACAGTCACTATCCGATAAATAAAATGACAATGTAAAGGACCCAGATCTTGTTTACTTCAGCGGAATAAAAAACAACAACAACCCTGTCAAGATTAACATCTGTGATGAGAGCAACCGGGGGGGCTGTAGTGTGTCTGAATGGATGTGTTGTTTGTTTGGGATGTGGGGGTGGGGTCCGTCCAGGCCTCATGACGAGAACCTCAGTCATCGGAGTATAGGGGGAGAGAGGCCGCTCTCAGTCTCGCCCTCTGCCAGGGGACCTGATGGAGCCTAGTGCCTGTTCAGCTCCCAACCAACCGCAGGGAACTAAAAATAGCTCAGCCTCACTTGGAGCCATGGAATCACTCCTCCCCTCCCTGCTTGTAATGGATTAGAGAGGACACAACACGGCATCAGCCTACAACACAAATCAGCCAAACAACAGCCGAGCAAACAGCATCCTCCACATTGTTGTACAGGACATTGATAATGAACAATTGGAAATAAATTAATACATTGGGTAAACTTTTTGTTTTGTTTTGTTACATTAACCAAAGAAAAATGAATACTGACACGGTGGTGTGTGTGTGGTCAGTCTGGTCAGATGTCTTCGCTGGGTGCTCAGGTCTGGTCTCAGTTAGGAAGAGATCCCAACACAGATCACCCATAGCTGAGGACAACAGTACAGTACACAGCACAGCATAGGGGGAAGGGGTGTTTACTTCTAGTTGCTCAGAAACACCCACAGAGAGGACAACATGTAGGGCCTGACACCTGTTCACAATGAAGACTGAAATAAATAAACCAGCATGCTCTCCTGGCACCAAATGGGAGAAAATAGACAGAAACAGGGAGGGACTAAATAAGAAACATTTATTTGCCTTTGCATTCTAAAAAACGCTTTCTGTTGTGTACCCTAATGAACACAAGTTGTGTTCGATTAGCAATAAATGGTGGGATTCACTGGTACTGTATGGCTGTCTGTGTATGCAGTATAGAAGTGTGTGTGGCAGATAGAAAACAGGTCCAGGAGTTAATGTAGGGTCTAATCCCTCTAGATTATACAGATTGATTCACGCTCAATTTCCACTTTGAAAATGTATATTTTTAGATTGTATGTGCGAGCGTGTGAAAGGGACTCATATACACATGTAGAACTAAGTCTTTCCTCCAGGACTGAAGAGGGCTGAGAGTTCTATGGAATTGCAGTGATGCCCAGATTGAGAGATTGATTGAGACTGTCGGACTTCCTTGCCATGCAGTCTACCTGGAAAATAAACTCAGCAAAAAAAGAAACGTCCCTTTTTCAAGATAAGTCTCAAAGATAATTTGTAAAAATCCAAATAACTTAACAGATCTTCATTGTAAAGGGTTTAAACACTATTTCCCATGCTTGATCAATGAACCATAAACAATGAATGAACAGGTCTTAACGACCTGTGGAACGGTCGTTAAGACGCTAACAGCTTACAGACGTTAGGCAATTAAGGTCACAGTTATGAAAACATAGGACACTAAAGAGGCCTTTTTGCTGACTCCGAAAAAATCCCAAAGAAAGATGCCCAGGGTCCCTGCTCATCTGCGTGAATGTGCCTTAGGCATGCTGCAAGGAGGCATGAGGACTGCAGATGTGGCCAGGGCAATAAATTGCAATGTCTGTACTGTGAGATGCCTAAGATAGCGCTACAGGGAGACAGGATGGACAGCTGATCGTCCTCGCAGTGGCAGACCACGTGTAACAACACCTGCACAGAATCGGTACATCCGAACATCACACCTGCAGGATGGCAACAACTGCTGGAGTTACACCAGGAACGCACAATCCCTCCATCAGTGCTCAGACTGTCCGCAATAGGCTGAGAGAGGCTGGACTGAGGGCTTGTGGGCCTGTTGTAAGACAAAACCCACCGTCGCTGGACAGAACTGGAAAAAGTGCTCTTCACTGACTAGTCATGGTTTTATCTCACCAGGGGTGATGGTAGGATTCGCGTTTATCATCGAAGGAATGAGCATTACACTGAGGTCTGTACTCTGGAGTGAGATCGATTTGGAGGTGGAGGGCCTGTCATGGTCTGGGGCGGTGTGTCACAGCATCATCGAGTTGAGCTTGTTGTCATGACCCTCCAGCATGACAATGCCACCAGCCATACTGCTCATTCTGTGGGTGATTTCCTGCAAGACAGGGATGTCAGTGTTCTGCCATGGCCAGCAAAGAGCCCGGAACTCAACCCCATTGAGCACGTCTGGGACCTGTTGGATCGGTGGGTGAGGGCTAGGGCCATTCCCTCCAGAAATGTCCGGGGACTTGCAGGTGCCTTGGTGGAAGAGTGGGGTAACATCTCACAGCAAGAACTGGCAAATATGGTGCAGTCCATGAGGAGGAGATGCACTGCAGTACTTAATGCAGCTGGTGGCCACACCAGATACTGACCTGTTACTTTTGATTTTGACCCCCCCCTTTGTTCAGGTACACATTCTTCCATTTCTGTTCGTCACATGTCTGTGGAACTTGTTCAGTTTATGTCTCAGTTGTTGAATCTTATGTTGATACAAATATTTACACATGTTAAGTTTGCTGAAAATAAACTCAGTTGACAGTGAGAGGAAGTTTCTTTATTTGCTGAGTTGATAATGAAGGGCCATCAGAACAGGATAGACTGATTATTACGCTGGATACAGGGGTCTATTTCATGATGTGAATTTTAAATGGCTGTACATAACTTTAACCAACAGTGTACTTACTTGGGCATCGATGTTGACAGCAAGGTCCTATACAGACGTCAAGGAATTGACTTTAATCAGGTATGACTCTCGGTATTTGTAAACAGGTCTTTCTTTAATGAGTGGAAAAGACAGCAGGATATTGGTGCATTAGTCTACTCTCAGATCAATTGGAGAGAGTTAATTTGACCACAACTTTGTTTTCTATGCAATAAATCAAATCAATACTCTCCACAAAGGCTCTAGCTGAACATTGAAAGGGGATATATTCTTTCTCCAGTCCAGGCATAACGTAATCTTATTGTGTATAGTATAGTATAGTATAGCAGTAACAATGGTAGGAATGGAACTGTGTAAATGCGAGGGGCCTACTATTCAATACTGTGCTGAATAGATTGAGTGATATGAAAGATATGGTTTGACCCAATGTAATTGTTTTGTGATATTGTGGGCTCCCTCACATAGTAGAAACCTTATTATTGAGAAGAGGGAGACATTTCTCCACAACACTGGTAAATACTGGGTTAATATGACCACTACACCCCCCCCCCCTCCCCCCCGCGCCATCTACCTTTAGTCCCATTGTCTTGAGATTGAACAACACAGTGTTCCGGGCCACAACTAATCACACTTATGTAACAGTATTACTGTACAACTCACACAGAAGGAATTTTGGTAATCTTCCTACATTTAAACAATAATTAAATGTTAGACATTAATCCACGCTAGACAGTACAGAGAAAGATATCCATCCTACAGCTCCTGTATCAATCACAATGATTAAAAGGGTCATAATAATTATCCCCATTTTCCCCAGAGCATTACATGTCATAGAATCCTTAGAAAGAGTACATGATGAGATGGCGTCCTACAAGAGGAATGGGACGGGCTATCTGGAAATTGCCTACGAGTAGCTCACTTAATCATTTGAATGATACATTTTCCTAATCACTTAAGGGTTCATGAACTAATTAAATATGAACTAATTAAATATTCATGAAAATTTCAAGGGCTTTGAAAAAATTGCAGCAGCTTACCTTGACCAGTCCTCATCGAAGTGAGCAAAATAACTAAACAAACAAGCTTTGGTCATATTAATGAGTTGAAATATTTATTTTAAAAACTGAAAAAATAAAACAAACCCACATACATAGTTTTTAGTATATCATAAAAAGACATTATTTCAAATGTTATTTTGAGTACTGTTTGTTTCTCATCGACTACAGTGAGCGGCAGTTTGAAAGGCTGGCTGAGCTGGTTGGACTACAGACACAAACCAAAGGGTGAGAGGTTAATAACCAGGAAGTAGTGACGGAAGTACACCGCTAAATCGTCATTAAATACCCAGTGTCACAACTTTTTATATAAAACAGCCAAAAGCATAGCAGAATATTAAATACTCAAAGGGGCATTAAGACACACAGGAAGACAAACTCAAAGAGCATCACACAGAGAAAGTATGCCATGATTAAACCAGATCTGGGTCCAAATAGTATTCATACATTTTTGAATTGCATTGCTTTTCATTGAGCCTGGAGTGCCAGATGGGTGTGTTTTGAAGCACATTTGGGACTATTTCATTGGTTCCATTGCGCCAGGCAAGCTCAAGAGAAGCTAAAGTACTTCAAAGGAAAACACATACTGGATGAAACCCTACTAACCTAACTCATTGTGTACTCGACAACATACGATGTTCCCATTTCTTTTCATAAAGCCAGATTGAAGAGCACTAGTGTCCACTGGCAAGAGAGAGGTGGAGGAGAATTCATGACGAGTCTCTGTAATGTAGTAGCTCTGCTGTGAAACACTGCCCTCTTGTGTCAATGTAACTTATTGGACAGGTCTAGGTATATACTCCCCGTTTCAGTTTTCTTCCGTTTGGTGCCTAATGAACACGGCCCAGGTGTTATTGCTATTGCAGACAGATGGAAGTTGTCGGTTTCTCTGTCTAGGCTTTACAGCTACGTCGTCTGGTGAAGCTGATGAGAACCCAGCAGTGTGGGTGTGTATGGCTGCATTCCAATTCCCTGCCTTTCTGCTTATTACTTGCTCACTCCACCATCTTTCTTAAGTCCATTCCTTTCAAATCAATGTGGGGGAGCCCCTGGGGAAAAATAGTACATTATCAGACGGCAGCTTATTGAAGTAGATTTTCCAGCTACGTTACAGAGACCAGGAAGCTCACAGCCACACAGCCAATCAACGGTCCAGCATGATCAGGGTCGTGTTCAATAGGACAAGGTGTAGGATACAGTTTTGCAAAGGAAAACGAAAACAAGTGTTTCTTATTGGACACGTTCAGGTAGTACCTTTTAGATTCACTCCATTTTCTTCCGTGTTGTGCCTAATGAACACAACCAGGGGTTCAAAGCAGCCCCAGAGCATCACACACCACTTCAACGTCAGCAGCAGTCCTATCTGGCTGGACAGACACACCACACTACTGTCTTTAGAGAACCTAAACCCCATTCATTTCAACAGACAGAGCTCACTTCATGGACAGATCTATTTCTAGTGTATCCTCAGGGTAGCTGGGTGTCTAAACAGTCAACTCTAATAATAACAACAACAACAGTCATCATGGTCTTTAAACCAGGAGGCGAAAAGGCAGAAGTCTGTATCTCGGTGGGCATATAGCTCAGACGGGGTTTGGGTTAGAGAGGTAAAAGCTCACAGTGAGAGGAAAAAGAGGACCCAGGAGAAAAGAAAACTGGCGAGGGCAACAACTCTACGACTTAGAATAACAACGCAACAACTGTTTAGTGGGAGAAAAACACACGCCTGTTTTTGTTGCACTGATGAGACATTGGGTGGGCAAGGGGTGGGGTCTAACTGGCAATCAGTCAAGTCTCTGATGAGAGATTGGCCCTTGTGCAATGCATTGTAGGATGTCTGGTTGTGAATAACTTGTGCTCGTGGTTGGTCGCTCCACACACACACACACTTAGTGGTGCTCCCACTGGGACAAAACGAACCGTTGGTAGAAGACAAAGGATCCATCAGCAGGTGTGCTATTCCTCAACAGTCGAGGGGGAGGGGCCAGGGAGGTAGTCAATCCATCCCCCATCACTTTCCCTCCTCATCACTGTCCCATTGGAAGCCACCGTGAGCAAGAGGAGCATTTTAAAAAAGCACCTTTTTATTTGGCTTTCATAAAAATTAAAAAATAAATAGGAAGAGAAAGACTGAAGAGTGTATAAATGGGGCAAGAGGCAGAGCGAGAGAGAAGTCAGTCTTGTGGTTGGAGGAGAGGTGGGGAGCAGACCTCAACCTGTACCTGTGAGAAGAGTAGAGGAATATTAGACTGGGCTTCAACACAACCAAAAGGCCAAAAAGAAATCACACACACACACAACCGCTATTTCTGCCATAGTGCCTCTGAGTAATCATGTTGAGACACACATACGCACCTTCGTCCTCCTCCCCCCAGCCCTCGGCCACCCCGGCCAGCTCGTAGTGCTTCTTCCTTAGCTCTCCTAGACGCTCTCGCTCCTTCTGCAGCTTTGTCTCCAGCTCTAGAACCGAAACCTGACAACACATACAAAAACAGTTTACTTAGACTTACAACACACACACACACACACACACACACACACACACACACACACACACACACACACACACACACACACACACACACACACACACAGAGCACTTACCTGTGAGTCCATCTCCTGCCTCTTGATCTGAGTGAGGGTCATACTGGAGAAATCCATGGTGTCTGAAGCACGCAGTCATAGGAGGGAGAGAGAAAGAAAGAAATTCAGCATTCAATCACAAAACATTAAGTCAATACATGTCATGTTGATCTCTCACTGTAAATCCATGGCCACACTAATGTTAACCCACTCACCTTTCTCCTCGATCTGGGACTTCCCGGACTTGGTGGAGGCTACAACTCCGGCGGTGGCCTGTGTGACCCCTTTGGATGCCAGCTTCAGGCGGCCCAGGTTGGCGTTGTCTTTGTCTGCCTTCACCTGCCCAACAGACCAGAGAGTGGCTGGGTTACCAACACGAATGGGTCATGGGTGTGTCTTAAACACATGTAGAGATATGGTTGACACACCAAGTGATGAGAGAGATGTAGGTTGGCATATGTACATACGGTTGTGAGTGTCTCACGCACACATGCACAGTTTCAGTTACCACATGGTAAAGTGGGTGGGGTTTTATCCTGACTGTTTGGCCCTGTCCGGGGGTATCGTCGGACAGGGCCAGTGTCTCCCGACCCTCCTGTCTCAGCCTCCAGTATTTATGCTGCAATAGTTTATGTGTAGAGGAGCTTGGGTAAGTCTGTTATATATGGAGTATTTCTCCTGTCTTATCCGGTGTCCTGTGTGAATTTAAGTATGCTCCCTCTAATTATTTATCTTCTCTCAGAGGACCTGAGCCCTGGGAACATGCCTCAGGACTACCTGGCATGATGACTCCTTGTTGTCCCCAGTCCACCTGGTCATGCTGCTGTTCCAGTTTCAACTGTTCTGCCTGCGGCCATGGAACCCTGACCTGTTCACTGGATGTGCTACCTTGTCCCGGCCCTGCTGTTTTGGACTCTCTTTCTACCATACCTGCTGTCTCTAACACTGAATGATCGGCTATGAAAAGCCAACTGACATTTACTCCTGAGGTGCTGTCCTGTTGCACCCTCTACAACCACTGTGATTTTATTATACCCTGCTGGTCATCTATGAACGTTTGAACATCTTGACCATGTTCTGTTATAATCTCCACCTGGCACAACCAGAAGAGGACTGGCCACCCCTCAGAGCCTGGATCCTCTCTAGGTTTCTTCCTAGGTTTTGGCCTTTCTAGGGAGTTTTTCCTACCCACTGTGCTTCTAACATCTGCATTACTTGCTGTTTGGGGTTTTAGGCTGGGTTTCTGTATAGCATTTTGTAATATCGGCTGATGTAAAAAGGGCTTTATAAATATATTTGATTGATTGATTGATATCACTACACAAGAAGTACCGTCTCACCTTGGATGCGGCCACCAGTTGTGCAGTGCTGGCTGCAATCTCATGCGAACACACCATCAGCTCCTCGTACTTGCCCTTGCCCTGCACCACCAGGTCTGCTGCATCTCTATGGGAAACATTACGCAGAGCATTATGGGTAATGTAGTACATCCTGCTACTATTTCAACGGTTATAGGCTATACGGTAAGGGTCTGGAGTCATGTAGTCAGGAAAAACCTCTGGCCTAAATGAGTGTATTCCAGAATACCATGGTGTTGTGGAGTAGTAACACTGCTGTAACAGTGCTCCGGTGCAGTAATACGAGGTTACGTTAGAAGAAAAAGTGTGGTACTACTTACACCAGTACTGTTGCGCCCCAGCCCACGGCTTTGGAGGCTGAGATCAGGCCTTCAGTCCAGCGAGAGTTCTTGACATAGAACTCCTTCATGGATGCTGCCCCCTGGTGGAACGAATATATATTATATTGAAATATACACTGAGTGTGCAAAACATTAGGAACGCTGAAGTTTCCCCCTCCATGTCAATGAGGGGGAAGCAGCAGTGGGAGCACTGAGCAGAAGCTATATAGGCAGCAAAGAGGGCAGCAACTACATTTAAAAAATACAGCACATGCGCATAAATCTCTGCATCAATAGCGGAGTCAGCCACTCCGTATATTATATTATTATACATTATGATGCACATATGATAGGTTTCTGTTTCTCACCCTGCCACTATCCACAATGTCCCTTTGCAGATCTTTCGAAGACAGAACGAGCTCTTTGATGGCCTGCATCAGGTCTGTACAGGAGGCCAGGATCCTATGGGGGGCGATAGAGGACACATTAGTTCGGCAGCTCCACATCTTGATCTGAAACGTTTCACTCATTTGAAAGTTATGTGATTCTCAAAGCCAGGGTTGTGTTCATTAGGGCACGCCATGGAAACGTTTTAAGAAGGGGACGGAAAAAAAGGAGCTTTTCTTACTGGACATGTCCAGGAGACTCACCTCTCGTTGACCTCCATCTTAACCCCTGTGTCGACTGCACGCGACTTGTCGAGCATATCCTGTCAATGGAATAGAACAAATAGAGGAAATTAGACACCTTTTGTAAAATGAAACCAGAGGGTTCTTTTCACACACACACACACACACTTCTGTTTTTGTCTGGATCCTCCTTGGTGATGATGGTGACACACACACACATACACAAATTGAGCTGGTTACCTCTATCCTGGCGGCTGCTGACTCCACGGCGGCTGATGTGGCAGCCATTTCCTGCTCCACCAGATCTCCCAGCTCCCCCTGCTGCAGCTCCAGACCCCGAGGACGCAGTTTCTACAGACCAGAGAGGGAAAGAGACAGAGTGTGGGGGAGCTGACCTGTGCCTGAAGGTCAACTTCTAGTGTTGTGATTTCCCCTCCACGGGTCACATACTTTGTTGAAAGGATAAGAAGCACTGAGACTCATCTTATCATGATGACATCCCCTGGTTTAAATGTGCACAAATAGGCATTATGAAGACATTGAGGTTCTCAGTATGATTGCAGGGTGTGGACTTCCACTAAATTTAGTAGACCGATGTCACAACCATGTCAGAGAATTTCACAACCATGGCAGGCCAGCACTAGAGGTCGACCGATTAATCGGAATGGCCGATTAATTAGGGCTGCTTTCAGGTTTTCATAACAATCGGAAATGTACACCTTTATTTAATCTTTATTTAACTAGACAAGTCAGTTAAGAACACATTCTTATTTTCAATGACGGCCTAGGAACGGTGGGTTAACTGCCTCGTTCAGGGGCAGAACGACAGATTTTTACCTTGTCAGCTCGGGGGATTCAATCTTGCAACCTTACAGTTAACTAGTTCAACGCTCTAACCACCTGCATCTCATTGCACTCCACGAGGAAACTGCCTGTTATGCGAATGCAGTAAGCTAAGGTAAGTTGCTAGCTAGCATTAAACTTATCTTATAAAAAACAATTAATCAATCAATTATAATCACTAGTTAACTACACATGGTTGATGATATTACTAGTTTATCTAGCGTGTCCTGTGTTGCATATAATCGATGCAGTGCGTATCATTGCTCCAATGTGTACCTAACCATAAACACCAATGCATTTCTTAAAATCAATACACAGAAGTATATATTTTTAAACCTGCATATTTAGCTAAAAGAAATCCAGGTTAGCAGGCAATATTAACCAGGTGAAATTGTGTTACTTCTCTTGCATTCATTGCGCGCAGAGTCAATGTATATGCAACAGTTTGGGCCGCCTAATTTGCCAGAATTGTACGTAATTATGACATAACATTGAAGGTTGTGCAATGTAACAGGAATATTTAGACTTATGGATGCCACCCGTTAGATAAAATACGGAACGGTTCCGTATTTCACTGAAAGAATAAACGTCTTGTTTCCGAGATGATAGTTTCCGGATTCGACCATATTAATGACCTAAGGCTCGTATTTCTGTGTGTTATCATGTTATAACTAAGTCTATGAGTTGATAGAGCAGTCTGACTGAGCGATGGTAGGCACCAGCAGGCTCATAAGCATTCAGTCAAACAGCACTGTTGTGCGTTTTGCCAGCAGCTGTTTATGAATTCAAGCCTATTGTTACGCATACCAGTATCCTGTGTGTGTATCCTGTGTGTGTGTTTTTTCTCTCCTTCTCCCCTCACAGGTGAAAATCATCACTCCCCAATCAGTCACCAATCAATCATCAATCAGAAGACACACCTCCTCCTGTTTTCCTACCCTATCACAGTTCCTTTCCCTTGGTTTAAAAACCCTGTCAGTTGTTTGCTCTTGAGCTCAATCTCTCTGTAAATGCCATGTCTGTAGGTCTCTGTGTTTCACGCTCTCGTTGTGTATTAACCTCTCTTTTCTTTGAGCACCTCCATAGCACTTTGTCATCACCTGTGAGTATTGTTTTGGTTATGGTGTTTGTGTTTGATTGCTGGTGGGAAAAGGGGAAATGGGCATACATTACCCAGACCACCCACTGTATTTTTGGTTAGTTAGTTAGCTGTTGTTAAAGTAGGCTAGTCTAGCTTAGTTTTTTTTTGAATAATTATTGTTTCTTTCCTTGGGTCCAGCTCAGCCCCTTTTCCTGCTCCCCCCATTACCGTGTGTTTTCAAATAAACCTTGAGTTTGACGGTAGATTTCAGTTGTCCTGGTTATTTCATTCACACTTTTGCTTTATCACTATTATAATTTGCATGAGTTATGTTACGGGTCTCATTACCACCCCCCCCCCCCCTAGACTGTAGGGCCAAAAGGGATTCGTAACATAAGTGGGGGCTCATCCGGGATCTGACACCATGCCGCTCATGTAGATTGTGATAGTGGTATAGTTCAGTGTTGAGCGTCATAGCTGAAGTAGCATTAGTGTTTGCTATTTTCTTTGGCACTTGTAAAGTAGTGTAAAATGACTACTTTTGATTTGAAATCCTTTTTGGATAACCCTTCGTGGGAGGTTTTTGATAAATGTCGTAGAGTTGATTTAATGACCTTGGCTGACCATTACTCAGTATCGATTCCACAGAATGTAGTTAAGTCTGAGGTTAAAAAGCTGGTGTTAAATGTATTGTTGGAAGAGCAGGTGCTTGTGTTACCGCTGCCTGAGCCTACTACCCCTGTAGCGGATGTTGCTGCGCCTGTAAGCCCATTGGTGTCTGATAATGAGGGAGAGGCTAAAACACCAGCCACATTGTCCCGTTTTGATCCACTCTCCCCACTGTCAAACGGTGATGCCAGGAGGGATGTCTGTTTAGCAAAGTTCCAACTGGAGGCGGTAGAGAGCCCAAATTAGGCAAGAGACTCTCCAGTTGGAGATGTGTAAAATTGAGGCAGAAAGAGAACAATGGCAGTTGGAGTTCAAAATGCGCCAGATGGAACTGGAGGCAGAGACAGCAAGGCTAGCCTTTGTTCCTACTGTGCCTGTTTGTGAGCCGTCCTCACCAGCTGTGTCCTCAAACACGTTTGACATTAGTAGGCAGATTGCCTTAGTACCTTTGTTCAGAGAGTCAGAGGTTGACTCCTATTTTTGTGTATTTGAGCGTATAGCCGTAGCATTGAAATGGCCTGAAGAGGTATGGTGCCTATTACTTCAGTGTAAATTAACTGGTAAAGCCCAAGAGGTTTTGTCAGCGCTACCTCTGGAGGACAGTTTGAATTATGAAGTGGTCAAAACTACTGTTCTTCGTGCCTATGAGCTTGTGCCTGAGGCATACCGACAGATTTAGGTCTTATAGAAAGTCTTCTAGTAAGACTTATGTGGAATTTCCTAGAGACAAGGGAAATCTGTTTGATAAATGGCATGCTGCTAGTAAGGTAACTGATTTCAACTCTCTCCGGGAGTTAATCTTGTTGGAAGAGTTTAAAAATTGCTTACCCGAACGCATTGTAGTTTACCTAAACAAACAAAGTATCCTCCCTGGCAGAAGCGTCTGTGTTGGCAGACGAGTTTGTGTTGACGCACAAGAGTGTGTTTGCGGCGCATACTGAGAGTAGATCCACAGAGTTGCCTACTTTTAGCCCTAGTCGGCCAGCAATAGTATATCAAGCACACCAGAAAAATGAGCTCCCTGTTTCTATTGTCATAAAGTGGGACATATGATTAATGATTGTTTCCTGCTAAAACGCAAACAAGGGATGCCTCTTCGTGCCATGCCACCAACAGGTGTTGCTCTAATTCGTACGGTTGTGAGGTCTGCAACAAAACAGGTGCCTCCTGGTAACTGTAGTTTGAAAGTCTCAGTCCCCGACCGCAGTTATGAACCATTCATTTCCGAGGGGTTTGTGTCCCTAACGATTGACGAAGCGTCTCAGCGTCCGGTTAAAATCCTTAGAGATACTGGTGCGGCGCAGTTGTTTATATTGTCTGTGTTGCCCTTATCTGACGATACATACTGTGGTTCCAGTGTGTTAGTGCAGGGTATTGAAATGGGTTTTGTGCCATTGCACTTTGTGAAAGTACACTGAGTTAATCAGTGGAATATTCAGAGTGGGTGTATGTCCTATGTTGCCAGTGAAAGGTGTGACCTTTATAATGGGTAACGATATTGCCGGAGGAAAGGTAGTACCCGTATTGGATAAAAGTGACCACTCTCTCTCTAATGAGCTGGCACAGAGTTATCCACATGTGTTCCCCGCTTGTGCTGTCACTCGTGCTCAGGCACGACAAGAGGGTGATGAGAGATTTGTCGAACACTGTTCTGTTCAAAGAGGTTGATCAAGAGGATGGATTGTGTGATACCTCTGAGAAGCTGATCACCTCTGACAAACAGCCCAGGAAAGAATCAAAGAACGTTGAACTTATTGCTGATGCAATACAGTTACCAGTCACTCGTGAGCAGCTGATTGCTAACCAAAAGGTTGACAACAAGCTTGCTAAATGTTTTTCTAGTGTTGTCTCATTGGAAGATGTGAAGAAGAACGTAGCTTACTTCATTGATGGTAATCTCCTCATGCATAAATGGAAATCCCATGTTGACTCGTGTGGAGATTGGAATGCTGTTTATCAAATAGTGATTCCTACAGCCTTTCGACAAACTGTATTATCCCTTGCTCATGATCACCAGTGGTCTGGTCATTTAGGAACTACAAAGATTTATGATCGGATCCTTCGACATTTTTTGGCCGGGTTTAAAACAAGATGTGGCTCAGTTCTGTCGGACATGCCACACATGTCAGATAACAGGAAAACCAAATCAGGTTATTCCTCCCGCTCCTCTTTGTCCAATACCTGTCATAGGTGAACCATTCGAGCATGTGGTGGTTGGCTGTGTCGGACCGTTATCGAAGACAAAATCGGGTAACCAGTTTTTGTTAACGATAATGTGTATGGCTACAAGATACCCCGAGGCCATTCCTCTGCAAAGGATTACAGCCCCGGTAGTGAGTAAAGCCTTAATACAATTCTTCACGACATTTGGGTTACCTAAGGTGGTACAAAGCGATCAAGGTACCAATTTCCTATCCAAGCTCTTCAAGCAGGTGTTAAAATCCTTGTCAATTACGCACCGTGTGTCAAGTGCCCATCACCCAGAGTCTCAGGGTGCGCTTGAAAGATGGCATCAGACACTGAAGTCTATGCTACGTAAATATTGTTTGCAATCTGAGAACAATTGGGATGAGGGAGTTCCTCTAGTTTTGTTTGCTGCTCGTGAAACTGTGCAGGAGTCCCTAGGTTTCAGCCCGGCTGAACTAGTGTTTGGTCACACAGTGAGAGGACCAATGAAAGTCCTTAAAGAACAGTTTTTGTCCCAAGAGTTGTGTACAGGAGATAAGAATGTGTTGGACTACGTTAGTCGCTTTCGTGAGCGCCTACACCAAGCTTGTGCTCTCGCAAAGGAAGCTCTGTCTTCCTCACAGAGGAGCATGAAAAGACACTATGATAAAGAGGTTGTTTCTCGTCCACTACAGCCAGGTGACCAAGTACTGGTGTTATTACCAGTTCCAGGATCTTCACTGTCAGCTTGTTTCTCTGGTCCTTATTTAATTGAAAATAAAATAAGTGAAACTGACTATGTGCTTCAAACTCCTGATAGACAACGCCAATCTCGTGTGTGTCACATTAACATGTTGAAAGCTTACCACACCCGACCCATCACACAGTTAGAGAGTTCAAAAACAGAGGAAGGTACTGCTGTCTCCTCTGCTACTACTGCTATGATAGTGGACTGTCATATTGATGATGGATTGGAGTTGCGCAATACTCAGCAGCAGTGTGTTAGATTGCCCAACTCAGAAATGCTGCTGTCTATCCAGTCAGGTATGGTTCATTTAACGGATGGACAGGCCAATGATATTGTGAGGCTACTACACAATTTTCCATGTCTCTTTAATGACGTTCCTACTCGCACAAACGTGTTGGAACATGACATTAATGTTGGAAATGCTACACCTATCAAGCAACACCCATATCGTATCAATGCTTCCAAGAGAAAGATAATGAGGGATGAGGTGAAATATTTGTTGGAGAATGACCTGGCTAAGCCAAGTTCCAGCGCTTGGAGTTCTCCTTGCATTCTGGTTCCTAAACCTGATGGTACTTCCAGATTATGTACGGATTATCGAAAGGTAAATTCTGTCACAATGCCAGATTCGTACCCGTTACCCAGATTGGACGACTGTATCGACACTTGGTGCTGCTAAGTATGTAACGAAGTTGGACCTCTTAAACGGTTACTGGCAGGTTCCGTTAACTTCACGTGCTTCTGAGATTTCTGCCTTTGACCCCAGACAACTTCCTACAGTACTCAGTCATGGCTTTTGGGATGCGAAATGCACCAGCCACTTTCCAACGACTGGTTAACTCCGTATTAGCTGGCGTTCCTAATTGTAGTGCATACCTTGATGACCTTGTGATTTATTCGTCTGAGTGGTCAGATCATGTTGACTCTCTAAGGGTAGTATGTGAATGGTTGGCAGCTGCTTCTCTAACCCTGAACTTGGCAAAGTGCGAGTTTGGGAAGGCTACTGTTACCTATCTCGGTAAAGAGGTTGGCCATGGACAGGTGCACCCTGTTGATGCCAAGGTCTTGGCTATAACTGCATTCCCTGCACTTACCACCAGTCGAGAGCTACGCCGCTTTTTAGGGACGGTTGGCTACTACCGTAGCTTCTGTAAAAATTTCTCTGCGGTAGTTGCTCCATTGACCGATTTGCTTAGTCCGGCTAGATCATTTGTGTGGTCCCCTGATTGTAAGAGAGCTTTTATGTAGTACCCCTGTACTTGCTGCTCCGGATTTTGAACAACCGTTCAAACTTGAGGTAGATGCTAGTGCCAGAGGTGCTGGTGCTGTTCTACTGCAGCAGGACAAGAGTAGATCATCCCGTTTGTTACTTTTCCCGTAAATTTAATAAATGTCAAACAAACTATGCGACAATAGAACAAGAAACTCTTGCTTTGTTGTTGGCTCTGCAATACTTTGAAGTATATATTGGTTCCAGTGCCCTACCAGTGATCGTATATACTGACCATAACCCCTTAGTGTTTCTCCACCGGATGTACAACCAGAACCAGCGCCTTATGCGTTGGGCGCTGATTGTACAGAATTACAATTTGGAGATCCGCCACAAAAAGGGTTCTGATAATGTTTGGCAGATGCTTTGTCTCGTGTGTAATGATTTTTGTATGTTTTGAAAGGTTGACTTTGTTGTTGTTCTTGTGAGTATTCATTGTCCTGTGGTCGCAATCCCCAGGGTTGCTCTTTTAAGGGTGGGAGTGTTACGGATACCAGTATCCTGTGTGTGTGTTCTCTCCTTCTCCCCTCACAGGTGAAAATCATCACTCCCCAATCAGTCACTCATCAATCAGAAGACACACCTCCTCCTGTTTTCCTACCCTATCACAGTTCCTTTCCCTTGGTTTAAAAACTCTGTCAGTTGTTTGCTCTTGAGCTCAATCTCTCTGTAAATGCCATGTCTGTAGGTCTGTGTTTCACGCTCTCGTTGTGTATTAACCTCCCTTTTCTTTGAGCACCTCCATAGCACTTTGTCATCACCTGTGAGTATTGTTTTGGTTATGGTGTTTGTGTTTGATTGCTGGTGGGAAAAGGGGAAACCAAGACAAGTCGCCCATGGGCATACACTACCCGTAGGTAGACTTTGTTAAAATACACTAGTTAGAACTGGGCGGACCACCCACTGTATTTTTGGTTAGTTAGTTAGCTGTTGTTAAAGTAGGCTAGTCTAGCTTAGGTTTTTTTTGAATACTTATCGTTTCTTTCCTTGGGTCCAGCTTAGCCCCTTTTCCTGCTCCCCCCATTACCGTGTGTTTTCAAATAAACCTTGAGTTTGACGGTAGATTTCAGTTGTCCTGGTTATTTCGTTCACACTTTTGCTTTGCCACTATTATAATTTGCATGAGTTATGTTACGGGTCTCATTACCATCCCCCCCTAGACTGTCGGGCCAAAAGGGATTCGTAACAGCTATCAACTTCCGAGATTAGGCTGGTGTAACCGATGTGAAATGGCTAGCTAGTTAGCGGGGTGCGTGCTAATAGCGTTTCAAACGTCACTCGCTCTGAGACTTGTAGTTGTTCCCCTTGCTCTGCAAGTGCAGCGGCTTTTGTGCAGCGATGAGTAACACTGCTTCGAGGCAGTTGTCGACGTGTTCCTGGTTCGAGCCCAGGTAGGAGCGAGGAGAGGGACGGAAACTATACTGTTACACTGGCAATACTAATGTGCCTATAAGAACATCCAAAAGTCAAAGGTACATGAAATACAAATCGTATAGAGAGAAAGTCCTATAATTCCTATATCAACTACAACCTAAAACTTCTTACCTGGGAATATTGAAGACTCGTGTTTAAAGGAACCACCAGCTTTCATATGTTCTCATGTTCTGAGCAAGGAACTTAAAAGCTTTCTTACATGGCACATATTGCACTTTTACTTCTCCAACACTTTGTTTTTGCATTTAAACCAAATTGAACGTTTCATTATTTATTTGAGGCCAAATTGATTTTATTGATGTATTATATTTAGTTAAAATAAGTGTTAATTCAGTATTGTTGTAATTGTCATTATTACAAATAAATACAACATTTAAAATCGGCTTTTTTGGTCCTCCAATAATCGGTAGCAGTGTTGCAAAATCATAATCGGTCGACCTCTAGTCAGCACTAATTCTTCTTATAAAGCATTATATCATAACACTTCCAAGTGACGTGGCAAGCGAGAGCCCATGGCTGCGCCATAAAACAAAAACACTGGTGGATGCCAGTCCCCAACAACTGCTGGGACTACCAGTGGCGTAGTGACATTTCTTTAGGTGCCGCCTCGCAAAATAAATGTATGACATCACTGTTTCTCAAACAAAGTTTGTACCGACGTAGACATTGAATAATACCATTTTAAAATATGCAGAAATGCTGTGGATTCGGCTATTTCAGCCACACCCATTGCGGACAGGTGTATAAAAATCGAGCACATAGCCACATTGGCAGTAGAATGGCATTACTAAAAAGCTCAGTGACTTTCAGAGCTCGTCAAATGTATGCCCTGCTAGAGCTGCTCCGGTCAACTAAGTGCTGTTATTGTGAAGTGTAAACTTCTAGGAGCAACAACGGCTCAGCCACGAAGTGGTAGGCCACACAAGCTCACAGAACGGAACCATCGAGTGCCGAAGCCCGTAGCACTTAAATCATCTGTCCTCGTTTGCAACACTCACTAGAGTTCCAAACTGCCTCTGGAAGCAACATCGGCACAATAACTGTTTGTCGGGAGCTTCATGAAATGGGTTTCCATGGCCAAGCAGCTGCACACAAGCCCAAGATCACCATGTGCAATGCCAAGCGTCCTGCCACCTGTAAAGTTTGGTGGAGGAGGAATAATGGTCTGGGGCTGTTTTTCATGGTACGGCCTAGGCCCCTTAGTTCTAGTAAAGGGAAATCTACAGCATACAATGACATCAGCATACAATGACATTCTAGAAGATTCTGCGCTTCCAAGTTTGAAGCAACAGTTTTGGGAAGGCCCTTCCCTGTTTCAGCATGACAATGCCTCCGTGCACAATGCGAGGTCCATACAGAAATGATTTGTCGATCGGTGTGAAAGAACTTGACTGGCCTGCACAGAGCCCTGACCTCAACCCCATCAAACACCTTTGGGATGAATTAGAACGCCTACTGCGAGCCAGACTTAATTGTCCAACATCAGTGCCGACCTCACTAATGCTCGTGGCTGAATGGAAACAAGTGGAAAGCCTTCCCAGAAGAGTGGAGTCTGTTATTACAGCAAAGGAGAGCATATTAATGCCCATGATGTTGAAATGAGCAGGTGTCCACATACTTTTGGTTATGTAGTGTACCTGTTTTGTTTCAATTAACACAACCATTCAGTAAAATCATCCTAAAATGTTATAAGAAATTACATGTTTTTGGTCTAACATTAATGTTAAACTATGCTATTAAATTGGGTCTGTTGTGTAGAATACTAATGAATCATTAAGTGATCTTGCCAAAAGATTGATTGACCTTTGATCTAAACTTTTACCCAGACTATTAAACAACCCAAATTCTGAGTAGTGGTGCGGTACGGCAGCACTAGAACCCTGGACCTAACATTTTCTGGAACTTACGTTTACGGGAAAGAAAACCCCCCCCCCCCCATTATTACCAAGACAATAAACATGGGATCAGCAGAATAGCAGAGTTTGCTCCTCATCTCAATAACAGTAACTGGTTGAGTAAGTACTGTTGTGACACACCAAAATTCTTCTATAAAGTGGTGAGTTGGAGACGAGATTTGCACTCCTGATCATCCGGATTCCAGCATCCTCCAGCTAAGATTCTCGCTACACCAACATTCACCATGGACAGAAAAGGCCTGGTTTGCTCTGTCCTCCTGTTGCTGTCCCTGCTCCTAGTCTCTTCAGCCATCATCAGAGAACTCCAATCAATGAACTGAGAACCATAGAGTTTGGCCACAGCTATCCACGTCACGGTCTCAAGCTGCTCTACTGGTTCGCTCAACAGCTGACCATCCATGCCCGCACAGACGCCATTTCTGTTGGTTTCAACGCCGGCTGGAATATGGCTTCCATTCCTTTGGAAACGCAGAGAGGCTACTCCCAGCAATTAATTACACCACACGACTCTACTTTGCAGTGGGCAACCTCAATACAATAAGCAACCCCGGTGCTAGCAGCCTGCCAAATTATGTTGTTTATGATAACAGACAACCCTTTACTCCCGAAAAGAATATGGATCATTGTCAAGATCCCCTACGACCGGCTCGTTGTGTAAGACATGTACATAACACAGCACCAACCGGCAGCTGTCCGGGGAGGCGAATTCTACAACAAGGCGAATACCTACAAGATCAGAGTCGGCCTCTTGAGAGAGATACGCAGACAGAGAGATATCGCAGATTTTTTGCGAGCGGCAGGTTATGTTGCTAGAAACCAGGGCTGAAAGCAGATTGATATCCTTGCAAGTAGGTATAGTACAGATTGATATCCTTGCCAGTAGGTATAGTACAGATTGATATCCTTGCCAGTAGGTATAGTACAGATTGCTAAAAAATCGTTTGAACACGTTGTCAAATTGTGATTGTTCTTTTTCGATTGTGATTTTTCTGATGAGTGTTTAATGACAGCCTTATTGTTTACTTTCTGTAGTTCACCTTAAGATCAACTGGACATGTAGCCTATTCTAGTTTATCCATGAATCCCTCCGTCCCTGCAGCCTGACTGAGGTTTTCAATGGTTCTGTATCATCAGTATCAACGTCAGAGACATCCTCCTCCCTTTAACTCGCTAGTAATTGTGTAATAATCTCATGTTTTCATGAAATCAAATGACTGTAATTTGCACCTAAACTGTACTATGTACTCACATTTACTCTTAAGAATAAAGCAATAACAACATACCATAACAACGACCATAAAGACTGGACTGACCTCTGCGGTGGCCAGGATGCCATCCAGTGCTGCCCTCAACGTTGCGCTGTCTGCCGTAGCCAAGCTTTCCTGCTCCTTCATCTGACCCAGCAGGGCCAGGGCTTCAGCCCCACACGCCTTCACACTGTCTGACAACGCTGTGGAAAGAGATGGGGGACAGAGAGGACGGTCAGAGATGCACACACAGTACGGAGACTTAGAGGAAGTGGGTGGCTAACTGCTATCCTGGTCCTTCATCTGTATGTGCCGTCCTCCCAACACCGGCACCCGGTGACAGACAGCACAAACAGATAGCCTGATTCCCTATCGTTGCCTGTCTGCGCATTATCAGTACTTCTCTAACATGTATATAGGGACGTAGTGGTTTTTATAAGACATGGATCAAATCAAACTTTATTTAAAAGCATGGCGCATTCCTGTCCTGTCCTGTGAGTGCACATTTCAGTTGAAAAGACACAGGGACAGCTCACACTCACCGTCCGCTTGCTCCACGGGCACCATGTGAGAGGTGGCACTGCCTTGAACAATGGTGTCGCCCACCAGGTGGGCAAGATGGGTCACTGCCCGCACCAGCTCCGACACACCTGGAGAAGCAAGGGTCAAAGGTCAAACTGATAAAGTCTATATACAAATAAACAGGATATGCCACTCTTATATGAAGTACTTGAAGGCTGTAATGCTGAAAAACACTATTTGAACAATAAAATACACATTTTTACCACAGCACCAGTCAAAGGTTTGGACACACCTACTCATTCCAGGCTTTTTCTTTATTTTTTACTATTTTCTAATTTAGAATAATAGTAAAGACATCAAAACTATGAAATAACACGTATGGAATCATGTAGTAACCAAAAAATATATTTTAGATTCTTCAAAGTAGCCACCCTTTGCCTTGACAGCTTTGCAAGCTGTCATCAAGGCAAAGGGTGGCTACTTTGAAGAATCTAAAATATATATGATTTGTTTAACACTTTTTTGGTTACTACATGATTCCATATGTGTTATTTCATAATTTTGATAACTTCACTATTATTGTTGTAGAAAATAGTAAAAATAAAGAAAACCCCTTGAATGAGTAGGTGTGTCCAAACTTTTGACTGGTACTGTGTAATATATATATATATATATATATATACATACATACATACATACATACGTTCTTCCCGATAATGTTGCCGAGTTACTTACTGTCAGACTGCACAGCGACCTTTTGACCTGCTAAACAAGAACGACGACGGCTTCGATAGGTGCCTGAAAGTAGATTGTGTGTGTGATGGCACAAAGCTGACAAAGGGAGTAAGAGAGAAGATCTGAATCTGACCTGTGTTATCTGCCAGGTAGCCGTCTCTGGCAGAGTGAAGTCTGTCCATACAGTCCAGAGATGCCTGACACCTGGACGCCAGGTAGTCTACACACAAGGAGGGTACACAGTAAGGGGAAGGCATCTTCCACCATACAAACACACCACTATGAAGGGACATCATCCTACATCACACACACACACAGCACGGGTTTCACAATGTAGCATCATCTCAGACGGTCGGAGGGACAGACAGGAACAAAGCTGTAATCAGGTGTGCCTAAGACAGAGGTTGGAGAGGGTTAGAGGCTGACCTGCAGAGCTGGTGCAGCTGATATGTGCCGGGTCGTCAAGCTGGGCCAGTGAGTCCTGGACTATCCTCTCTGCCTCCTCCACAGCCCCCTGTAGGGTGGACCAGCGGGCTGCCACCAGCTGGCTCTCCAGGGCCTGCTCCCTGCTCTCCTATCCACACAGGGTCAGTGAGAGAATCAGATATCACACACGCTCACTGAGAGGCTGAACCACATGCGCACACGCACACAAACAGCTACCTCCCCTGAAACGCACCTTCTCATTGAGTTGGTTCTGTAGGGCCTCGGCAGTCTTCACTCCACTTTCCCTCTCACTGGCCAGGCTGCTCTGAACACGATCTAGCTCCTCCCCCAGGCCTGCAAGCTCCTCCTCTTTCTTCAACAAGGATCCCGCTAGCTCCACCTTCTCCGATTCCACAGTCGAGAGCTGCGAACTGAGCTCCTCACTCGACTGAGATTGAGAGAGACAGAGAGAAGGAAAGTGAGTGAATTGTCAATTGTCAAAGATCCCAACCACCCCAGTCATAGACTGTTCTCTCTGCTACCGCATGGCAAGCGGTACCGGAGCACCAAGTCTAGGACCAAAAGGCTCCTTAACAGCTTCTACCCCCGAGCCATAAGACTCCTGAACAGGTAATCAAATGGCTACCCAGACTATTTGCATTGTGTCCCGCCCCCCAACCCCTTTTATGCTGCTGCTACTCTGTTTATCATGTATGCATAGTCACTAACTATACATTCATGTACATACTACCTTAATTAGCCCGACTAACTGGTGCCCCCGCACATTGGCTACCCGGGACTATCTGCATTTTGTCCCGCCACCCCCCACTCCCTCTTTTACGCTACTGCTGCTCTCTGGTCATCATATATGCATAGTCACTTTAACCATACCTACATGTACATACCACCTCAATCAGCCTGACTAACCGGTGTCTGTATATAGCCTCGCTACTGTATATAGTTGTTTTACTGTTGTTTTTATTTCTTTACCTAATGCCTATTTTTTACTTAAAAATTGCACTGTTGGTTAGGGCCTGTAAGTAAGCATTTCACTATTCGGCGTGACAAATTAACTTTGATTTAAGTGGGGGGAGAAGAAACAGTATGATACACATACAGTATTTTAGGATCGTACCTATCCCTGTGTTTATCTGCTGAAATGAACAACAAGGCTCACACACTATAACACTCCTAATACCACCTTTTTAATGGTGACTACGCCCTAAGTGCTAGGAGAAGTGGATATGACAAATGCCATTCTTCTACTCTCCCTCACCTGTTTGTGGGCACCCTCCTGAGCATGCGAACAGGAATGTGAATGAGAAACAGGAAGAAAGAGTTTGTAAGTGAAATGTGTGACAGAGTATGTGTGTGAGGACAGGAGGGAGTGGTTGTGTGAGGGAGAATGAGAAAAGAAGGGGGTAGGGCGAGAGAGAAGTGAGTGTGTTGACTCAGAAATAGGGTTGGCAGGAGTGAAGAGTGGTGGGCCTGCCTACACACTGTCGGATCACGCTCCACACAACCCCCTCCACACACACACACACACACACACACACAGATGGGTAGAAGAGTAACATGGAGTTGGGGAATGTAAAGATAGAAGACAGAGTAAAGACGACGTGAAGGTGTCAGGGTGAGGTCAAGTGGAGTAGAGAGGAGAGGTACTGTTGGGTGAGTGTTTTTGGCTAGAGAGTTGGCCACCTGTTGGGACGAGGCCATGGTGCTTTTCAGGGTGTCTAGCTCCACCCTGCTGGAGATCAGCTCCCTCTGCAGCTCCTGCAGCTGCTCCACCTGTTCCTGCTCCTGAAGGGGGACAGAGGCGGAAGAGACAGAGAAAGGAGGGGGAGAGAGATGTCATCTGCTAGGTCTCCATCCCTCTACCTCAGTTTATTCTGAGGGGTTTTCCTACCTCTTTAACACCTACATGTACAGCAAGGCATCTCAGTTACACAATGAGATCGAGAGAGAAGGTTTCAATGTACTGTAGTATAAAGATGTTAAGTGTATTACATTTGAAGTCATCTGTGTCCATGAAAGTGAGATAGAGGGGGGGAGCAAGAGAGAGAGAGGGAAGGGGAAAGAGAGAGAGAGGGAAGGGGAAAGAGAGAGAGAGGGAAGGGGAAAGAGAGAGAGAGGGAAGGGGAAAGAGAGAGAGAGAAGGGGAAAGAGAGAGAGAGAAGGGGAAAGAGAGAGAGAGAAGGGGAAAGAGAGAGAGAGAGAGAAGAGAGAGAGAGAGAGAGAGAGAAGGGAGAGAGAGAGAGAGAGAGAAGGGGAAAGAGAGAGAGAGAGAGAGAGAGAGAGAGGGAGAGAAGGGGAGAGAGAGAGAGAAGAAAAGAGAGAGAGAGAGAGAAAGAGAGAGAGAGAGAGAGAGAGAGAGAGAGAGAGAGAGAGGGAGAGAGAGAGAGAGAGAGAGAGAGAGAGAGAGAGAGAGAGAGAGAGAGAGAGAGAGAGGGAGGGAGGGAGGGAGGGGAAACGGTATTTCAGGACAACGTGTGCCTTGCCCTCACCCGTCTCTCCGCGGCCTCCTGGGCAGCCTTGACCTTCTCCTGCATCTCTCTCCTCACGCTGTCCACCTCGTCCTGAGCCGCCCGCGCCACCGTCATCTGACGAGTCACCTCCGCGTTCTAAAGCCACAAACAGAAAAACACAAGATGTTTTAGGGGAGGGAAGAGCTTTTAGAATTACAAACAAGAAATCTGGAGGAAACGTGTGAGCATTGCTGCTCGAAGTGTATTCTCCATAGAAATGTTGTAGTACAGAATGGATAGGGGGTCCCTGTTCACACCATACTCCTGACCCCTCTCCCTTGGCCAAACACCTCTGATGTTTGCAGTTCGCTAAGTTGGAAGCAATATAGTGAAATCTCCACCACTACACTGTTCATACTTATCCAGACCCTTCAGATCTGCAAACAAGGGTGAGGGCCAAGGGTGAGGGAGCAAAAGGGCACTGGCTGAGAGGGGTAGGAGTCAGCCTGCACCATGAGTCTGGGGGGTGAGGTTCTTTGATCGTAAGGGGTCTGGATGGGCCTACCTTCCTCAGCAGGTCAGCGTGACTCTGCACCAGCTCTGTGTACTTCTCTTTCAGCTTGACGTAGCGCTGCTCGTTGGCCACCGCTTTCCCTGAGACACATGGACAGACAGCGCTGTTACTGTCACAACAGTCAGAGGGCTGAACACACGTTAACTAACAAAACACATGTGAAGTGGTATAGATGGGTACTGGAGTGTCGGATGGTAGTGGGTAACTGCTAGAAGGTGGAGTTGTGCAGATGTGCCCGGGCTGTCTCTGGACTCACTCTCGATCTCGGTGAGGCTTCGCTGCTCTTTCTCCGTGTCCTCTTTGACCCGGCGTAGGTCGTCAAGCTCCGCCCTCAGGAACTCGCTCTCTCCCAACGCCTGCATTCTCAGGTGGCTCTGCTCTGCTAGCTCCGCCTCTAGCTCATTGACACGCCCGCGCAGCGCCTGGCACAGACGCCCACTCTGAGAGAGAGAGAGAAGAGGGACAGAATGTTATGGTTCAACAGTGTGTAAACACACTGCCTCAGAAGTTCAGGCATTATGGAGAACTGCCTCTGTAGTGACTCAAGTGCCTCATTAAACCTCCTCACCTCCAATCTGAAGGACTCCAGTTCCTCCCTGAGGGCCTGGATCTCCCGTGTCAGCTGCTCGATCAGGCGGTCCCTAATGGAAACAGGACAGGACAAGGTTGTGTTCATTAGGCAAAAAGAAAACTGAAGAAAATGGGCCAAAACAGAAAAAGGACTAACTGGACGTGGCCAATGATAAAAGCGTATTTTCCTTTGCAAAACGTTTTGGTACGGTGTGCCCAGGCCATACCTCAGCTGCAGGGCTTTCAGTTTGTCACACAATTCAGACCAATCTATACAGACAAAGGATATCCTACAAATGTCAAATTCGGTCATCCAGAGTGCAGCCAGTTTGGTTCTGTTGTCTTACTTGTCGTCCTTGCGCATCCCGTTCTGATTGTTGAAATTGAAGGGGTCCGTGGCGGCGGACGTGCCAAAGAGGTCGTCGAACCTGGGCTCTACCACAGTAGCCTAGTCGGAACCAACACAGCAAGACAGACAGTCAGCCAGCCAGCCAGCCAGCCGTTCTATAGGCTTGAGGTTTCATTAGGTTAAGTTGACAGACACAGATACTTAACAACTAAGACCGAGGACAGAAGGGGCACCGTTTGTAACATGCCATATTCTGTAAAAAAATAAAATAAAAAAATATTCCATGCCACAGGAATGGGATAAGTTTGAGTCAGCGAGCGCACAAAATTCATCTTTCACACACAATATGGCATGTTACAAACGATACAAACGAAAGCAGTACTGGGACATGTTCAGATGGGCTACCGGCTGGACGGGGATGTCGGTATCCACCAGGTCCTCTGTCACCAGGTCCACCATGTGTTCCGTCTCGGGGGAGGACGACTCAGCCGGGATGACTACCACCGGACTGATGTGCTCCGACAACGCCGACGCCCGCAGGAAGTTAGGTGGGTTCTGACAGCAGAGAGAGAGAGAGACACACACACACACACACACACAAGACAATTAATCAAATTGTATTTGTATAGCACTTAACCCAAGTAGCTGAACAGCAACCTGGGCCCAAATTCCTCAAGAGGAAGCAAGGGCAACAGAGAAAATAGGAGACTATGTGCATGTGCATGGGTGTGAGCGTGTGTGAATGATACAGTATTTACTTGATAATACACCGCAGAGATCCTGTCTAATCTACAGGCTAGTTCAGGAGGACTCCAGGCCTTACCTCAGGTAACTGTGGGATCTGAATGAGCCTCTTGAAGTACTGCAGGTTACTGGAGCGGTAGAACAGACTCTTTAGCCTAGCAGAGACGACACACACACGGATGAAACACTCCACCTTCATCATCACACCTTCAGCACTGCAGGCGATAGCGCACCATGTGCCCTGGTCAAAACTAGTGCACCATATAGGGAATAGGGTGCTATTTGAGACTCTGTCCATGAACTGAACTCACTTCTTGAACTGCTCCTGGAAGCGGTCTCTGTGGCCCTGGAGTGTGTCAGCAGGAAGGCCTGGAACAGACAGACAAACAGATCAGAGTTTTGGAATGTGTGTGTGTGTGTGTGTGTGTGTGTGTGTGTGTGTGTGTGTGTGTGTGTGTGTGTGTGTGTGTGTGTGTGTGTGTGTGTGTGTGTGTGTGTGTATGAAACTACTGAAAATGTGTGTGTACTAAGGTTTTAGCCATTTCCTAACCCCATGATATGACCAGGAAAATTATGTGAAGGACGTGCCCTTGGAATAGCCACAGTTTTTCTGGGACAGTCACAGGAAAAACTGTTGGCCCTCGATTAGTAGTCAAGTATGAGTTATTCAGGCTGTCACTCTGCCATTTGTCCAGCAGAGGGCGTGTGTGGACTCACAGGAGTGCAGCTTGAAGAGCAGCTTGACGGTGTAGTCATACAGGTGGCTGCTGTCCAGGATGACCTGGATCAGGGGAGCCAGGCGACACTGGCCCGCCGCCGTCACCGACACAGACCGCGACATGTCCAGGGAGCTGAACACTGCAAGGGATGACACACACACACATCTGTGATCATCTCGCTCTATCACTCTCTCACACACACACACACACACACACATGACTGTCACACACAAAAAAAGGCACACACTGTTTGTGCACGCAGGTGGTTAGGAACCACTGCTCTAGACTGAATCAATCAATGAGTATATACTCCAGGTCTCTCTTTCTTCCTCTCTCGTTACAGCTCTCTTTCAGTCCCTCCATCTCCTTTGCACTCCCTCCCTCCCGCTCCGATGCCAGTCCCTACAGACCCAGTCGTTCCCTCCACACAGAGGTGTGGTTTCCTGTACAGTCAAACCCAGACACACACACACCTCTCAGCTCCTGGGTGACGTGATGCTTTAGCCTGCAAAACATCTCTCCTGATGGGAGGCAAAGGGTGTGTGTGTGTGTGTGTGTGTGTGTGTGTGAGGTTGAGACAGGGTAGAAATTAGTCCTACTGAGTGTTCAAATGGAGGAAGAAGGGCACTCATGTTGAGATAGATGGAAGATGTGTGTTTTACTTTGTGAAGAGCTTATAGTGGCCGTATACTACTTTTACTAGTATACTACTTTCAATTATGCAATTTATTGGGCACACATTCTAAGTGGTATGCTAGTGTGGTTATTGGGACGTAGCCTATGAAGCCAAAACCAGGGTTATGTTCATTAGGCACCAAACGGAAGAGAATGGACAAGTACAGAAAGGGACTACCTAGACTTGCCCAATAAGAAACACTCATGTTTGTTTTCCGTTGCAAAACTTTTTCCGTTGACTGCGCGGATGAACATGACCCTGACATATAAAAGCTAGAACCAGATGGTTGTGTGTGATCGCTGAGGGTCATGTTATGTCACAACATCTTTAGATAAGTGTGGTTGCAGAGGAGAGATGGAGAGAGAGAGACAGGAATAGCTTACCACCAAGGAATAGGTTGAGCTCACACTCCAGGTAGTCAAACATCTCTACTGTCAACTGGAAGCTGTAGTGAGAGGACACACACAAACGCACAGAGGGGTTGGATTGGAGTGTTCACAGCATGTACAAAGTGGAGGAGGCTATAAGACCTATGTAGCAATGAACCAGAGTTGGTTTGTCTACATATAACAATAGTCATATGCTATAGAGTATCTAATAGAAGGCAATAACCAATACATTCTTCATTTTCTTGTCATTTTCAACACTTTTAATTATGATTACAAGGGAACATTGAGGATATATTAGAATATGTATCATTATCGATCCAGCCCTCTGTGGTTTGGTGAAAACAACAAAGGCAAGCGACACTCACAAGTTGTTGACGTCGTTCTCTCCCGCCTCGTCAAGCTGCCTGTTTGACATCTGAAGGTTGCCGGGGAAACGGGGATTCTGGGGGGAGAGAGAAGAACGAGTCATATCAGAACGGGCTGAATCTCAATTGTATTTTCTTGCTCCCTCGTCTCATCTCTCCTTGTGTCCTTCTCAAAACGTATCGGAGGAGAAAATTCGAGGGGAGGAACCTCAGATCTTCTGCTCCAATGTGCTTTGAGAAGGAGATGAGGAGAGAGGATTCAAAGAAATACAATTTAGATTTAACCTTGTTTTTTTTCACTTCAGTAGGCATCTCCATCTCCAGGAACAATGACTAAAAAACCCAGAGCAGCACCAAGTCTACTGCCTGCAGTATTTCACTGAGCTTAGCTATCTATTAACTACTGATTTCTAAAAGGCAATTAGTTTTAGAATAGTGTTTCTGTGTGAGGAATATCCTTAGAGAAGGGTATATGCGAGAGACCAAGAGAGAGAGAGACAGACAGACGAGGGAGACTGGTCAGCCTGTCGTTCATACAGGCTGGGGTACTACTCACTTTGATGTGGAACTCCATCTTGGTGATAAGCAGTTTGAGGTAGATGCTGCACAACTTCCCATATCCTTCACTCAGGTGACCCTGAGGGCAGAGGTGAAAAGGGGAACAGATGGAGTCAGAGGCCAGAGAGAGCGACCAGATCAAAGTGAGATAGACATGGTCGTCTCCAGGGCCTTGGGAGAGTTCCAAAGGAGTCGCTAGTTGCTGACGTTGCAGAATGTATTTTATCATTAAATCAAATTGATCTTCTTCTGCAATGTCTTGCACTGCATGAGTGCAGGCCTGTGTGTGTGTTTGTTTGTTAGTGGTACGCAGGTCAGCTTGTTGTTCACCTGCACCCCCCCGCAATTGTTAACCCATCCACAACCACCCGACTATATGTGATAATGTGAACATTTGAGGCCCACCCCCGACCCTAAACCCCCTAATAAAGCAAATGCGCTGTAGGCTAGTCAGTGACGGAAAAAATATTTTGTGTGGTTGAAATACTAAATCAGCTTTTATGACGCTGATCAGAATCACCGTTATTTGCCAAGTGCATTTAACTCAATTTTACTTGGCGATATGGTGCTGCTAGTGAAAGACAACATTTAGAGACAGAACACAGACAGATTTGAAACACATTATATAAAAGATATGTATCGTCTGTAAAGGGGCTAAATGCACATTCACATTCTCTCAAGATGCTAAAAGAGCTAAATCTTGTTCCCCAGTCAAAATTTTGCCTACAATTGGTGTATCATTTTACTGTAAGTAATGCTTAATTCTGCAGGAGTTAATATGAAGGCTGTGTGATGTTATAGACCTACAGTCAGTGTCCACATTTCAGTTCCTATTGAACCTGTCTGAACAGCAGGTTACAGTTCCCTTGACATGACATAGGCCTATGGCGTGCGCACAGTCAGGCCCCAAAGTTAGGCTCATGTACTAATGCCAGATAGCCTAAAATAAGGAAAAACATTTTATGTAGCCTATAGAATGATACATATGGATTTTTAAAGGTATTGTTTTCTCTTTATTCAACCACGCAATATTTCATGACCCTAAACCCACACGCCCGCAGATATAACCACGGTGACTGCGGGTTATGAGTCAACCCATGCATCACTAGTGTGCATGTGTGTGTGTGTCAAAATGAATAGCCAGCTATAAAGTAAATAGTTTCTTCTCACTTCCCTTTCTTTGGGCCCTCAGTGTGTTGTCACAACAGGAAGGAAGCAGTACTGACTGGTCATCAAGGTCACTCTCCCAAGAGTCCTAGTATATTTTGTACCATCAGTAAATACCAAAAGAGAGACCCAACTAAGTGTACTTCCAGGAAAAGGTTACTTGTCAGCAGTAGCCTCTACTGCTCCCCCTTCCATCCTGCTCACTGAATGCATGGGCAGTAAACGGTTTGGCTTCTCCACTGTCCTGCTGCACCCCAGAGGCAACTCTTTTGTTGAAATGTGGTTATTTAATGTAAACGTTTTACGTATGCCAAATGAACAGTCCTAAATCAATCCTTTAACTGGATGGAAACATTTGTTTCAGTCCACAGTCAGCCCTCCAAAAGAGTGTAAAGATATTGTCTATACACAGTAGCACCATTAGGATACCATAACAACAGCGTGTTTGTTGTTGAGTCTGACTCCGGTTTAGCAGGACCACATTGCTGGGTGACTGTCACCTATTAGAATGTTTGTTACTCAGATGGCGATGGCAACACTAACTGACAGCAGACCGGCATGGATGCACCACGCTGATATTGCGTTGAGGGGAAATAATGAGGGTGATCATGATTTTACCCCCCCAGTCAATGTACAGTATATGACATGTGTGTTCTAAAAATCACACCATATTCCCTATATTAGGATTGTCCCCAAATAAATAAATAAATAAATATTGGTAGACTGAAAGTTTGTTATTCGTGTATCTTTCCATATATAGACACACCCTATGTGTTTTTTATAAAATCAACTATACTGAACTAAAGTATAAACGTAACATGTAAAGTATCGGTCCCATGTTTCATGAGCTGAAATAAAAGATTCATGAATTTTTCCATACGCACAAAAAGCTTATTTCTCTCAAATGTTCTGCACAAATTAGTTTACATCTCTGTTAGTGAGCATTTCTCCTTTGCCAAGATAATCCATCCACCTGATAGGTGTGGCATATCAAGAAGTTGATTAAACAGCATCACCATTACACAGATGCACCTTGTGCTGGGGACAATAACAGGCCACTTTCAAATGTGCAGTTGTCACACAACACAATGCCAAAGACGTCTCAAGTTGAGGTAGCGTGCAATTGGCATGCTGACTGCAGGAATGTCCCCCAGAGATGTTGCCAAATAATTGAATGTTAATTTCTCTACCATAAGCCGCCTCCAACATCGTTTTAGAGAATTTGGCAGTACGTCCAACCGACCTCACAACCACAGACCACGTGTAATCACGTCAGTCCAGGACCTCCACATCAGGCTTCTTCACCTGTGGGATCATCTGAGACCAGCCTCCCGGACAGCTGATGAAACTGAGGAGTATTTCTGTCTGTAATAAAGCCCTTTTGTGGGGAAAAACTCATTCTGATTTGCTGGGCCTATGAACTCCCAGACTGAGCTGAACTCCCAGACTCTGATGCTTTAAGCGCACCATTTGATGAAATAAGAAACAAATGACTCAAAAAGGGAGCCAGAGATCAAGATAACCAGAAGAAATAAACCTTAACTTGACGCAACCATCCTCCTCCCGCTCCTGCTGGCTTCGCAGATTCTGCCGTTATTATCCTGAATTGGTCAGTAAACAATTTTTTTCAAGTGGAATGCCAATTTATCTTACCATTTCTACCAATCTGTGTGCCAGTTATGGTTTTCATATGCATATGTGTGGAAAAGTTTAATTTAATAACATCTTCATATATCAAAATCATTGTCAAGTGGTTAATCAAAATTCTATCTAAATGAAAATGATACAAACCTAAAAAAGTAACTTCTATTGCTATCTATGTAAAAATAGCCCACATAAAGCCAACAAATAAAAACATTGCAGCCTGCAGGTAGAAAATATCCTGTTGAAAATAAATATCCTATGGATCACATTGGCCATGCATGGCCTGCCTGCAACGAACTTGAAACGTTATATCAACTATACTGAAGGCAGTCAAATTTCACGTGTCCGTTTAGTCACGGTAATTCGGCTTCGCCCAGCTCTGATGCTGCCGATGGTCATAAGTAGCCTACCAAACTTGCTAACTGCCTGATACTCAGCACTCTATTGTTCCTCTAATCACTCTGGCATCAATGCAAATGTGACCGAAAATTCTAATCAAGCACTTCATGAGCCCCCATGAGCTCATGTTGTGCAACATTTTCATTGGCCATGCAATTGCGCAAGAAAACAGAGTTATGGCCTCTATTAAAAAGAGCAGGATCCCTTCAGCTTTCTAAAGGCTATTCCTCAACTTTCCTAATACTCAACAAATTGCTTATCTTTACAACAGGTGTATAGCCTACCTGGCTGGGGTAAAAATGACAAAAGAAAATACATAGAAATTGAACCAAGGGGATAGCTGTCCTCCATTCCCTTTTTAAGTGCATAGATGACATATATTTTTTCCCCATGTCCCTGTTTCAGGATAAGTGCATGACAACGGTCCATTCTAAATCAAAACTAATTTTACACATATATTATTTAGTATATGTAAAAACAAGATTAAATCAAGAATAGCCTGATGGGTGACAATGTTAGCCTATCACTTGTAAATGATACACTATGCCTTGTGAATTATGACCAGCGTAAGGCAAGAGACAACGACTTTTTCGAATCATAGTCACACACCTAGCCCATAGGCTTGTATCATACCTTAGGTGGCCAAATATCTTAAAATGAAGCACAATAATCAGTTTTACAAGGGGTGTAGAGCCTAACTGGCATACATAAGCAGCGCGTGAGCTTTAAGAAGATCATTTTCACCATAAAAATGCACCTTAATAATAAAAGCATTACATGCATAGTCGCATTTGCGGTCACTTTTGATAATGGTGTTTTTCTGCTAATGGAACATCTGTGCTTATGTGTGCACATTGCTGCACTTATAATGTGTTAATATAATAGTTTACCAACGTTTGATGCTAAATTTTCTGATCTGTTGCGTCAGCCACATTGTGTAAAAAAATGTTGTTTTTTTATGCTAGTGATTGTATGTATTAATTTGGGATCTAGTGCAGTATATAGGAAATGGGTGCCATTTCTGATGCAGCCAATGTGTCCATGCCAGCCTGCCGGTTAAGAGTAGTAGACATGATGACTGGGGCTGAGAATTGTTCCTGGTCTGGTTGGATAAGGGCCTTACTGCCATAAGGCCAACCATCAGTGCTGTGTCCGGATCCTTACCCACATTCTACTCATGTCACTCAGGTCAGCCTTGTTCCTCATCGAGTCCTTTATCACCTGAACACACAGAGACAGAAAGAAAATGTAGACAAGGCTGATACAACAGAGAGAGCACTACACATGAAGTTGTACTGTATGCATTGTGTGGGTGTGTTCTAGAAGGCCAGTGTGTTGGGCGATTGCCTGAGTCCTCAGAAGTGAATGAATGTGCATGGGGGTGTGTTAACAGCACTATGCTGATACTTTGCATGGTGGATGATGCTATTTCTTGGAGGTAGTAGCTACTGTGGCTAAACTGGTGGTTGTCATCTCACTGTACGGTAGGATACATTAGTAGAAGTAGAGGCTATTTAGCCTGGTCCCAGAACTGTTTGTGTTTGGCATGACTTGGCAAGGCAGCACATCCAGATCTTGGACCAGACTAATAGCTATTCTGAATTAAGTGCAAATCTTAAATGATATTCCCTATGGGCCGGTTTCCTGGACACAGACTACGCCTAGTCCTGGACTTAAAAGCATGGTCAATGGAGAATCTCCATTTAAAAATTGGTTTTAGTCCAGGATTAAACTTAATGTGGGGCGGCAGTGTAGCCTAGTGGTTAGAGCGTTGGACTAGCAACCGGAAGGTTGCGAGTTCAAACCCCCGAGCTGACAAGGTACAAATCTGTCGTTCTGCCCCTGAACAGGCAGTTAACACACTGTTCCCAGGCCGTCATTGAAAATAAGAATTTGTTCTTAACTGACTTGCCTGGTTAAATAAAGGTATAAAGAAGAAAAAAAAAATCTGTTTCCGGGAAACCACCCCTATATTTAGTTGACCTAAACCTTATTTTACCAGGCAAATTAACTGAAAACACATTCTCATTTACAGCAATGACCTTGGAAAGAGATGCAGGGGAGAGGACAGTAGAGGGGCTGAAATTAGCCAATTGGAATCTGGGGATGAGGAGGGCCAGATTAGGAATTAAGACGGGGCGACTAGGGTTAACACCCCTAGTCTTGGGATAAGTGTTGTGGGATCTTAGTGATCACAGAGCATCAGTCTCCCATTCTAGCCCTACCCTGCTTGGCTTCAAACCAAATCCAGCAGAGGAATAAACAGGGAATATAGTATCATTCGAGACTTCTTGAGCACAAGTCTATGGAGAGATGGGCATGTCCCTGGCGTGCACTATGTTCAGGGTGGTGTTCATTCGGGACCAAAAGAAAACATAGTGAAACAGGGAGGAACTGACAAGTCTTGTCCAATAATAAATGCTAATTTCAGTTTTCTATTTGCACGCCTTACAGATCGCGACACAGGTGTGTGTCCCATCAGGGCTGTGTTGGTGGGTTCAGACTTACGTTGGGATGGCCGTCTCGCAGCAGCTTGTGGAAGACGTGGCAAAACTTCCAGCAGAGCACCGCATTGCTGGAGAGCGGTAGACGGTTGACCGCTGCCCAGAAAGTGTGGGCGCCCTTCTCATGGTGGGTCCCCAAGATACAGGGTGAGACAGACCAGTCAAGGAGAAACACGAGGGAGATGACAGAGAGCACACATATTCTGACGAAGGCTGCTGGGGGGGGGGTTAACATAGAGAGGTGTTTTGCTTGCCTATTCAACTTCCATTGTTCTCTCAAGAGGGGCTGAAAATCTCCCACACATTTCACAGTGACCGTTACAGAGCAGTCTGTCTCTCGGTCTCTCTCTCACACACACACACACACACACACACACACACACACACACACACACACACAAATGGCCTGGTCCCGGAAGACATCAGGGTCACGTTCCATTATTGTTTTGCACGAACACAACCCTGAGTCATGAAGGAACAAGAGCTTGCACAAACACATGGGAGTCAACATAAACACAGCTCTCCTTTCTCTGTAGTCAGAGAGAAACCGATTCTATCCAACACACACACACGCACTACCACTATGCACGCACGCACACACACTGCACAACTAACATCGACACTGCACACACAGTGCCCCACACACACACAAACACACAGCGACACACCTGGCTCGACAAAGAGGATATTCCTGGCATGCTTCTCTTTGACGACGACCTCCTGCGTGTTGATGGCCTTGTTGATGCTCACAGCCTGTGCAGAGGAGGAAGTGTGGAGAGGGAGAGAGGAAAGAGAAAAGCATTGCACTGATTGGTGTTCTCATACTCCTCACTTGAGGAAGACACACACCACACTCAGAATTCTCTTTTTATATGAATTATCAGATGCCAAAGTGAATTACAATTAGTTACACATACAGTAGGCTACAGGTCTATGTGGCCCATCATGTGTCAATCAAAGCCTAAAACTGATGTTTCCAACACCATACTCTAACTAAACCATTGGAACACACACACGGCGACTATAAAAATATATAAATAGATCAGTAACAAAGAGAATATTTGTAGCCTACTTATTTATACTGAATATTCAAGAAAGCAATCCTCAGTAAATCCTGGCACAGTGTGGGCTTCACTTGGGGTGGTGGTAGCCTACCTCCAGTCGAGAGGTTTAAACAAACAGGGCTGAGCAAATGCCAGGGACACACACACACACACACACACACACATCACAACCCCATAAGCCAGGTAAACGTCTGATTCCTCTCACAGTGTGAGTGCTTCCATACAATGGGCCCCACTAAAATACCACCAGCCACACAGAAGAAGAATCATTTCACTTCAGGGTTGTCATTTTTCAATTTAGGAGACATTCTTTTAACTTATGTGTAAAGAGCCACATCAGTACCCCTTTCAGGCCTATTAGGAGTATCCCTTTCAGGGCTATTTGATCTTGGCCTCCATCTGAGAGGAAAAGCAGCCCCGCTATGCACCTCCACCTCTTCTCTGAGCCTTTAAATCAGGGATTGCCAACTCTGATGGGGGTCACAAAAAAATGTGAACTTATCATAAGGGGCCGCAGTGACTCGCGGGTCTACGTACCCACATCCATAGCCACACATGCAGTCAGAGCCGGCCCTATTCTTTTGGGGGCCCTATGCTATATTTTGTTAGGGGGCCCCCCTACCTTGAAAAAAAACATTTGCGGCCTCCCACAGAGGAGAGAAAGTGAGTTAATTTCCTGCAATTCTACACATTTTGCCAAGGGGCAAAGAGAAAATGTGGCAGTTTTAAAGCAAGTTTGATGCAATTCTATGCATTTTGCCATGGGGCAGTCAGAAATGTTTGCAATTGTTATGCTTATTTCCTGCAATTCTACACATTTTTGCTCAGACTTATGCCATGTTAATATGATATCTGAGTGAGTGACTTACAAAATCAAAACGGGGGCCGTCCCCGGTCCATAAATCGACCATGATTACTACAAGTTTAGATAACTGGCTAGACTAACTGAGCAATCAAACATGGGCTGACATGGGCTAATTGAGTGACTATCATTGACTGATATAACAAGAGGAAAACCGCTGATGCACATCCACATTTTGAAATCGCACCTGGTGTATTCTACTACTCTAACTCTCAACAGTACGTTGAGACCAACTGAATTCCTAAAACTTTTTTTTCCTCTCCATTTTTAGAAATTGATCTGTGGGCCTACAAAAGGGGGGGGGCACCAGTTGCCCATCTCTGCTTTCAATGAATACCGGTGTCACATCTAGCATGTTGTCCGATGAAGAACAGTGATATTGAAGTCTGAAGTGGAGTGGCTGGGGGGTCACGAAAGGACAGGCCAGGTTGAATCATCTCACTTCCCCCAGATGTCCTGAGTCCTCTCTGGGAGGGGAAGCAGATGGTGATAAATCATCACAGGTTCACTTCACTGGTGGTTCACTGGGAACGCAGGCAGTGCGTTGGTCTCACACGAAGGAATGACTTGCTGACCATGGCATTCAGAGGAATAACCTAGGAGTAGTGCACTACACAGTCATGCTTGATTGGTGATTATTTAGACACCTTGTTCATTCAGACATGTAGATTGTTTCTCTAGTGATCAAATCAACAAACCTTTATACACACACTAAGGAAGCCAGAGTCATGATAAGAGTAGACAAAATAGCCCGTTTCTTTCAGTCTTTCTCTCAGTCTCATTACAAATGGCATATTCACAGCTCAAGGTGACAAAGACGGGCTTTGTATTGACAAGATCGATTCACAGGGTGACTGTCTAATTAAGTCACAGCTGTGCCTTCTGAAGAGGAGAAGGAGGACAAGGATAAAGAGAGGAATGCAGAGCTGGCCAACATCTCTAAACACACACTGCCCCCTGGTTCAAATTCCACTCCATCCATGTCTCTGTGCTTAGCTTGTATCCCTGCCGAGGATGAACCACAAAACATGCTCAGCTCGACTGGCCATGCCTTCGATCATTAAACATACATGCAGGGTTGATATGGACACTGGTGCTACAGGTGGAACACCTGTTGCTACATAATCAAGCACAAGCCAAGCGATTTGTGTGTATGCCACCATGTCAACACTGCACCCAGAGCCATATATCTGACCAAAGTATCCTGTGGCTTCCTCTGTGTTTACTGACAACGACAGGCAAGCGAATGTGACCTTTTCAAGTGTCACCATTGTTTGTCTGAGAATCTACTGTGGGATGGATGAGACGTATTGAAAACAGCTCAGCAGGAGTCTGAACAAAGGACAATATCTCATATCTGGATTTCACTTGCAAATACAGTCCAAAACATTCAGAATCTTCTTTACTGAACAAGTACAAAACGCAACAATTTCAAAGATTTTACTGAGTTACAGTTCATAAGGAAATCGGTCAATTGAAATAAAAATAATTAGGCCCTAATCTATGGATTTCACATGAATGGGAATACAGACATGCATCTGTTGGTCACGGATATATTTTTAAAAGCTAGGGGTGTGGAAAAAACTAACAAATTAACTGTCAGTATCTGGTGTGACCACCATTTGCATCAGATTGACATCTCCTTTGCATAAAGTTGATCAGGCAGTTGATTGGCCTGTGAAATGTTGTCCCATTCCTCTTAGAATGGCTGTGCAAGGTTGCTGGATATTGGCCGGAACACACTGTCATATACGTCGATTCAAGGCATACCAAACATGCTCAATAGGTGACATGACTGGTGAGGATGCAGGCCATGGAAGAAATTATATATTTTCAGCATCCAGGGATTGTGTACAGATGCTTGCAACATGGGGCCGTGGGATTACGCTGAAATGGGGTGATGGTGGCAGATGAATGGCGCGACAATGGGCCTCAGGATCTCGTCACGTTATCTCCATGCATTCAAATTACCATCGATAAAATAAAATCGGTGTTAGTAGCCTATGCCTGCCCATACCATAACCCCAAGGCCACCACTCTGTTCACAACGTTGACATCAACAAACTGCTCGCCCACACAACGCCATACAGGGTCTGCGGTTGTGAGGCCAGTTGGACAAACTGTCCTGCAGTCAACATGCCAAATGGGTTGTGTGACAAAACTACACATTTTAGAGTGGCCTTTTATTGTCCCTAACACAAGGTGCACCTGTGTAATGATCATGCTGTTTAATCAGCTTCTTGATATGCCACACCTATCAGGTGGATGGATTATCTTGGCAAAGGAGAAATGCTCACTAACCGGGATGTAAACAAATTTGAGCCAATTTTTTTTGTGAAATACAAAATTGAACATTTCTGGGATATTTTATTTCAGCTCATGAAACATGGGACCAACACTTTCCATGGTGCATTTATATTTTTGTTCAGTGTAAAAATAGCACTACCGTTACATTTCAGTCAAATCCCCACACCATTTCTTTCCGTAAAAAAATATGTAAAAAACGTTCAAAATTCCAAGGAACGATGGAAGGCTCCCAGCACTTGTGCAAGCAGTTCCCACACAGGAACGACCCAATTAGTCCACAGTGCGACTTTGTCGTCCGTCTGAAAGAGAGTGCCAGCTGCTCAGGACTCCTGGCAAGCCAATGGGACTAGAAGCTGGAGCGGCTCGCTGGCATCGACAGGCCTATTAACTCGTCTCGTCGCAGCATGGCCAGCCGATGAAGTGAGATGATGACTGCTAGAAAATTGAATTAGTAGGTGAGAAACAGACTGTGGTGGTGGGCGTGTTGCGGTTGGGGAGATTAGACAGAGGATGAGGCTTGCCTCACAGACAGACTAGTCTGGACTGGGCCCACCTATGTAATGCACAGAGAACTCTAGAGGCCTCTCCTGTTGTCATTGATATGCTAGTCCTCGCCTGGCTGTGTGGCAGTGACACTGTCAAGAAACAAACCCAAATGGCCTACACAATTGTTGAGCTTAAAGGATAAATGCAAGCAATATGGTGAAAACTCCACCCAGCCTATCAGAAGACAAGGTGAAGAAATTACCATACTGCTTAAACCTATCAGATCCTTTGAGATCTACAAGAGTGCCCAGGCTTTAGGGGTGGATTGGGATTCAGTATGAGCCTGTCTTGTCTAGTATTGAGCAGGACATAGCCGGTGCCTTAAAAGCCGCCCGGTCAGTGCCTGTTTAATAATGCAGCGATCTCTCATTGATGAGTCATTTCCCCAAAGAAAGCATTTGAATAATGGTTTTGACTGCTTGACATGAACATGACTAACGGCCCATCCCATGGCATAATGGGGAACATTTTGCATTGCAAGTTTTTCCTGCAGACATATCGGTACTAGGACACGAGATGATTTTGACGGCAACGCAGTATATTTTTATCACTACTTTAGGAAAACGGTTGGAGAGCAGAATAAAGTTAATGATGGTTGAAAAACATCTGCATTGATTGGATTAATGCAATCAATCCAATCAAAATAATAGTCTAAATAAAGGAGCCTGGGTTCTCATGAGTTTGGCGAGCTTCTATCCATACATAATCTACATGGCTGACAGGGAAGAAGAGTGCTTTTTGGTTAGTGGTCTTGATAGATAGAGTTTCAGATGATCTGCTGTTCACGCTGTGCTGAAACCACACCAGAAGACAAGCAGGGGCCAAGCAACAAACTATTCCCTGTTCCCACAGTGCTTTCATCAGGCACCGTGGACTGGAGGTGCACGGCGGGCTGCTGCGGTGGTGCTGCTAAGACTTGCCCACCACCTCAAGAGGAGTGGGTAAACAGGGAAGGATGGGGGGAGGGAATGAAAACAGGAAATATGGATGGCTGCCTGTGAATGTGTCGCCACTGTACACAGAGGTGCTGTGGTGGGGAGAGGGTCAGTGGGTCTGGGGGGGGAGCAGGGGAGAGGGTCAGTGGGCCTGGGGGGGTGGGGGGTGGAAGAGAGCAGGGGAGAGGGTCAGTGGGTCTGGGGGGGGGGGTGGAGCAGGGGAGAGGGTCAGTGGGTCTGGGGGGTGGGGGTGGAGCAGGGGGAGAGGGTCAGTGGGTCTGGGGGGGGGGTGGAAGAGAGCAGGGGAGAGGGTCAGTGGGTCTGGGGGGGGAGCAGGGGGAGAGGGTCAGTGGGTCTGGGGGGGGGGTGGAAGAGAGCAGGGGGAGAGGGGTGCTCAGTCAGGCTTGCTGTCTTGGCACACCCTGTCCAGCCCATTTCCTGCCTGTCGAAAAATGCACCCAGCTCCTCCACTATTCCTCCTCCTCCTCAGGCCTAGTACCCGGTGCCAACCCAAACAGACCTCACAGCTCCCCTTTTATAATGTTTCCTTTGCCAGCATCTTCCAGGCCAATGGTCAACTGGACATAGTTTTAAACTTTTACCTCCCCACCTGAGGTCACGCACGCACACACACAATTTGTAGCTGTTTGACACCAATAGTGCTCCCCTGCTGACAAGGATTGCTTGAGATGGACATTTTGAAATAACTACAAACACGTAATAGCCACTTCCTGAAAAGTTACTCACTTCACATTACGTCAAACTAGACAGGCTGTGTGAAAACAAGTCATCATACTATGCACTTAAAAACACATTTTTTGGAAGCAGATGTGAAAACCTAAAACCAAGCATATTACTAACGTCCCTCAAAGCAACAAGTTGTAAAAGCCATAGAGTGTAAAAGTGAGAGGGTTTAGGTTATATTATTTCTTCAGGTTGGAACTCCACCAATTTTAAAAGGTCAGCACACTGAAAAGGGCCCTCTATGTTACTTGTTTCGGTAAAGGAGCATTTGACAAATTTGCTCACATTTCTGACGTCGATTTCCACTCCCATGGAACACTCATTCTACACCTCTAAGAGCCTGGCACGGTAGGGAAAGGAAACATAAAAGACAATCCCTCCAGCATGGCCACTCTTCCTGTCTATGTGAACATAAAGCCAACATGATTAGACCAGGGTTGTGTTCATTAGGGCACACCGTAGCAAAATGTTTTGCAACAGAAATTGAGTGTTCTTATTGGACAAGTTTAGATCGTCCCTCCCCATTTAAGTAAAGAGTTTTTCCTGGTCAGGTCATATGCTCAGAAAAAAAACGCAGGACCTCACTCAGGACCAAAGTAAGACAAAATACTGGAAATATACTGTCCAGAATCAAACTGGTAGGGCTAAATATTTTGTACACTGAATAGGTATATACTAATGTATTGTTGCCCTACTTCTCATTGTCTCATGTCTATTAAGACTCCATTATCAAATCAAATGTATTCATATAGCCCTTCTTAGATCAGCTGATATCTCAAAGTGCTGTACAGAAACCCAGCCTAAAACCCCAAACAGCAAGCAATGCGCGGTGGCAAGGAAAAACTCCCTAGAAAGGCCAAAACCTAGGAAGAAACCTAGAGAGGAACCAGGCTATGAGGGGTGGCCAGTCCTCTTCTGGCTGTGCCGGGTAGAGATTATAACAGAACATGGCCAAGATGTTCAAATGTTAAAAAATGACCAGCATGGTCAAATAATTATAATAACAGTAGTTGTCGAGGTTGCAACAGGTCAGCACCTCAAGAGTAAATGTCAGTTGGCTTTTAATAGCCGATCATTGAGCGTATCTCTACCGCTCCTGCTGTCTCTAGAGAGTTGAAAACAGCAGGTCTGGGACAGGTAGCACATCCGGTGAACAGGTCAGGGTTTCATTGCCGCAGGCAGAACTGTTGAAACTGTAGCAGCAGCACGGCCAGGTGGATTATCAGTTCAAAACCGCCAGCATTGAGCTAGTCAAAGCCTATAACATCACCGACAACAGCTTTTGTTCCTGTGGGGCTTGGGCTGGAAGACAGGACGGCAGGTGGTTGAAGAGACATACTGGCCGGAGTGTGGACCTTGGGGGCCAAAGGCCCTGGCGTAATAAAACCTAAACCCCATGGTCCGTTTACGAGCCTCCTTTGACAAGACAGCTTTCAAAAACCTCCTGTGTGGGAGGCCTCCGATCTGCTTTGTGTAACTAGTGGAGCTAACTTCCTGAAGAAGTGCCAATGTCATAAAAGTAAAAGGGCAAGCACATCAGCCGCTGAATTAGTTTGTGGTTTCTCTATGGACATTTCCACTAATTTACCTTGATAAAGACGCTAAGACGCTGTAGAAATGTAATACAGTCTTACAAGACTAGGTTTTAGTTCACCTTAACAACAGTAGTGGGTCCTCTTTGAGAACGATTCGATATCTGCTTTCGATTCTTGCATCTGCCAAGAGTGTTGATGTTTTCATACCGTTGTCTCTCAGTGCATGACATAAATAACCAAAGCAGAGGAGTCTGAGCTAAGAGGACACTGACAGGCAGGTGGCAGGCAGGCCTTTATCTTCCTCTGGCCGAGAGAGAGGAACTTGTCTCAGAGAGCAGCCTTGATGCTTCGCCTGTTTGATCCAGAGCGGTGAACAGCGCTCCAATAACATATTTATAACGTGACTTTGAGCAACCTGTGTTGCTTCCAAGAACAACGGAGGAACGTATTCCATCACAACCGGTGTTTGCCTCAAACAAACTGGTGTGTGTGCGTGTGTTCAACGGTTACCTCCACATCAATGAGATTTCAGGAGGAGCACAAAGCTTGGTATTGACCCCCTTCCCCCACCCCTCTATACAGAGCTATAGTAGCCTACTACACCATGTTGGCATTGAAAGGGCAGGCTTGGTGCTTTGGCCCTGCTAGTGCACCTGCTCTGGAACTCTCACACCAAGTCCAGCCAGTGTTGAACTGACCCCCAGGGGGGATTTCTCAAGTGGGGATTCCCCTATTCACAAATTACTAAATCAATGCTCTCCATCTGTTGTTGTAGGCCATTCATGATCAATCAGCAAAACAGCATGCATAGCCTTTATCACTATCAGCCATGATATTTGCAATGACACTCATGAAGTAACAAAAATGTGATGGTCCTCTATCAATAAGAGTGATTATTATTCCCGAACTAATCATGTATGGTTTGTAACGCTATATCTAATGTCCCTGGTGGTTTGTCAAATATTTTAAATGTATTGTGCAATCCAACCTATTAGTAGATATGCTGCTGTCTCTAGTAGCCTTATAGAAAGTATTTAACTGACCCACGACACGCATTGCAAAGTAGCTGGGCTACCATAAGTCTGACTGACATCGCTTTCCTCAAAGAAAACAACACTATAGACAGATAGCTATTTGATATTCTAGTCACCGTGGAAAACGTGCGCGTGCTTACGTTATCTAATGACCATAGAAAACGGGCCAATGTGAGAAAATAAGGGGGAAACATCCGATCAGTCGGGGGAAATTCATTAGCAAACTATAGCCCAATACACTAGTTATAGCCTACACTAAAACATGCATCCGACTAGAGTCTGGACTATCCTATAACAATCCATAGCATACACGGCCAACTTAAAAAACACCACTCGATACAGTTGCATGATCAGCAAATTATTTAGAGCGACCATGAACATATATCCTGAAGGCAGTATCCTAACTTGTAATTTCCTAAATAAACAAACCTGGTAACAAATTAGTTCGCTCTCACCCCGAACACACATATTTGTTGCGCCTTTGTAACAATGTTCACTGGAAAAATAAATCGATATCTGGAAACCTACCATTTTACTAAGATCCATAGTCCCAGAAAAATGCAGGGTGGCTGTGAGCTCAAAGACGAATCCGGTCGGTGGCAATACTTCGACAGAATCGTCTACAACTGGGAAATTAGAAATCTAGAATCGCTTATGAGGTAGACGGTAGAGGGTGGTGGAGTGGACCCGTTAACTCAACATGTGTCCCGATTTGATTTGATATCAAATGCTCTCCAATTCCTTTCCTTCCGTGTCCCTTCTCCCGGTCCTACGTGCTCAGTTAACAGTAGGGGCTCCCAGCCACAGCATCCGACTGTCGAGAAGCGGAACAGAACTGTCTAGAAAACGACAACCTACTTCTAGAGTAGGCTACACACGGGAACATCTCCCTCTCGTGTATTTTTTGAATATGTTGTATATCATTGTAGATTGCAATATTTAAAATATATATTTCTAACCACGACGGCAGGTGGTTCAAAACATCAAGAATTGAATACTGTCCGGGGATTTTGTGTAAACAACAGCGTGCTCTCTCTGTGAAACAATAGGTGCAGACTGGGGATGGCACAAACCCCCGCCCAAACTAACTTCGTACCTCACCATGTAACAAATTATACTATCCGGAAAAAATATCAAATACATGATGAGACGGCGAGACACCAGACCACCGCGGCTCCGGCACACTGCAAATTATCATGATGGTAAACAATGTAACTTTCCACAACCAGTGCAACAGTGTAACAAATAATCCGTGATTTGGGGACTGCTTACATGTGACCATAACATTACTGTCTGATGTAGGCCTATATTTATGGGCCATATCGAAATAGGATGTGCTATACGAAAAGGGTAGCCTACAGTAGCATAATTAAAGTAAGTCACTGTCAATATCAAAGTTATACGGTGACACTGCAAAAAGGAGCCGTTTTCAGTCTTCAACTATGCTGAGGCAATGTGGTTATAAACTTTAGCTTACATCAGTCATTTTAGGTAAATAGTGCCCTCGTCTGGTTACTCTCAGACAGAGGTTTATATCATAATCGTGAAATTATTGCACTGTCTGGAATCTTCACACACAAAATCAAACAGCTCAGATCATTTCAGATAGCAAAAAAACAACTTTGACAAAGCACAAACAAGTCAATATTAGACTATGCATATCATTCTTTAGTAATAACCTCTGCAATTTGGTCCTGAACATATGAAATTAAGTATTTATTTTCTGAATTCATTGTGTGTCATGCATGAAAAGCACATTAACAATTAAAGTTACAATTATTACTTGGGCCAAGTGAGGAGCATAGTCCACAGTAATCAATACGTGACCCATTCTCCTGCTAGCAGACTGGCCGCTACACACAAACAGACTGTCTTCAGACAAAGCCTGCTCTTCACTACAGTCTCTTCACTTCCTGGTACGGTGTGGGCCAATGGTGTGGGTGGACCCATCGAGCACGGCTCTATGGAGAGGCTGCAATTCTCACATACACATACTCTAGGCCTTTATGACTATCATGTTGATATTGTAGTCAGTTGTAGAATATTGATTGTTTGAACAACTGAGTTTCTCTTTTCGTCTGGGTTCCCGTACATTAATTCAGCCTTAGTGAGGGTGGTGCCGAGCACACACAATCACACCACACACGCCGAGTTAAGGGTGAAAGCCTCTCTGTCTCAATTCTGTGGGCAAAGTTCATATAAATGGCCTTGAACACAGCTGAGACAAAACCGTTCCAGAACAAAAATCTACTTACTGGTATGTCACAACGACATTTAATCGCTGAGTAGGCCCTTCTAACCAGTTGGCCAGACATTAGGGCATAGTAAAATAAAGGTAAAAAAGAATAAATCACTACTGTGTGTGAACAGTATCCCCTAAGCTATAATGGATTTACGCAATAATGAAGTCAGAAAGTTAGATCTAAAATCACAAGTATTATTGTAATGATGAACTAAAAGTCAATAATACAAATGTAGGTCCTTGTGATGATGTAACCGAAGCATCCAATGTCCAATCAACTTTTTTTTAGGTTTTAAAATATCTAATCCATCCAAATTAAAGCCAGAGATAATGCCATTTTGATCTCATTTCAGTACTTTGTTCCAATGGCTGACCTGCCACTCATGTCCAGGACTTTTTAATCTACAGCCGGTGCAATGAGGTCACAGGCCAGTGCCTGCTGTTTTTGCTGCCTCAGTGGTTTTAATGGGCCCGGGCTGCTTTCGCTCTCCCTGTGCGTGCGTGTGTGTAACTACCCCTCTCCAACTCACCCTGGTTATAATGACAGGGTACAAGCACAGGGTGGGAGTATCTTACAAAGGCAGGAAGAGAAAGGAAGACCAAGAATGTGTGTAACAGAGAGAGAGAGAGAGAGAGATTAGAAAGTGCTTGTCTGGGTCCGCCATGCTGTGCTGCTTGTGCCCAAGGGACATGGTCGTGGATCCTCCTCCAAATTCCACAGCTGCCAGGGCACCACAGTGTTCCACTAAAGGGGGCACAGGCAGTGGGGTGGGCAGCATTGATTACCAGATAGAGATATAGCAGTGCCACAGCATCTCTTAGTCAAACTAAGGTACATCATCTAAGAAGCAAACTGTTAACATCCTCAAAAAGTGTCAGAATGACTCTCATGCTCAAAAAGCACAAGTGGATTTCGACACCCACCATCTCAGATTTTTCTGAAAGTTTCTGCTGTTAGAAACAGATAAGATTAGCATTCATGCAACATAATTTAGTTCAAATATAATTTGATCTAAGAAATTAAGCTAATTGATTGCATCTAAATTGGCAATTTTAATATATAGGATTCATATAATATTCAATAAATATAGTACCTGACATCTGATTTGGACCAAACCTTTTTCTAACAATGAGTAAGACATGAGGAATCCAAATAGATTATCACCCACAGACCCTCCACTCCAATCCCCAACAACAAGTATATAGTATCAGTTCTCTACGTCTGACATGTAGTATGGTACTACGGCTCAGAGTATTGTTTCTACATCCTATGTAATGTATTCACAGTGAATTTGGTGATGTTTTTTCCCCCCTGTTCAGTGAAATTAGTCATTGAAGTTGTTAGGTTTATGTCCCATCCTACACCCTGATATTGCCAGGTTCTGGCCACAAGATGGTACTGTTCCAGGTGATTGTTCAATGTTAAAGCGATCGTTAACCAAAAAAATTACATATTGGTTTCCTTACCCTGTAAGCAGTCTATTGAGAAGGTATGACAGCAATCCATGTGTTGGTTTTGTTGTCCACTGTTTCAAATGCTAACTTTTTTGCAAAAAAAAAAGAAATGGTATTAGCCTTTTCACACTCCACGCTCCTTGTCAGACATAGAGAACTGATTGGTGTGGGGTGTAGGGGTTCCGTGGGGAGCTTTTGACAATTTCTTTGGATTCTTTGAATATGATATTAATCCTATAAATTAAAAATGGCCAATTTGAGTGCAATCAATTAGCTTAATTTCTCAGAGATCTAATTAGATTTCAACCAAATAATGTTGCAGGAATGCTAGTCTTATCTGTTTCTAACAGAAACAATTTCAGAACAATCTGAGATGGTGGGTGTCATGACTTGCTGAAATGACAAGGAACAAACCGTACTGAATATCCAGAGGGAGCCTGTCTTGGAGAGCTGTGGGATGCAGGGGGGCTGGAGACAGGCAGGAAGAATCTGGATCTAAATTTAAGACTTAATTATGTAAGCCACATTGCTGTGTGGTGGAGTCACTCTCAGGATGTATCCCACAATAGAAAGCCCCGTCTGGGAGCTGAGAGACCCAGGAGAGGTTCTAAAGTGGGGTGCCAGGCTGAACGGAAGTAGCTTTCTCACAGACGCAGCCATGTTTCTCTCATTTCCGACCACTATCCAGACAGACACACCGTCATTGTAGCAGGCAGTACTGAGCTATGTTTTCTGGCAGTGGGTTAACTGCCTTGCTCAGGGGCAGAATGACAGATTTTTACCGTGTCAGCTCTTGGATTTGATCCAGCAACCTTTCGGTTACTGGCCCAACGCTCCTACCCGCCAGACTACCTGCAAAGTCGGGCCTGTCACTCCAGAAGAGAAAGAGATGGCAGCTCTGGAAGTTAAATGGTACGGTGTTCAAGTGGAGGTGGACTGTTGAAACAGCTAAAATAGTTTCTCTCAAGCTGGTCATTGAGCTCTTTTTATAAAAACAACTGTGCCGTTACATTTCATGACCGATGGGAAACTGTTACGTAGCAGTACAACTGCGACTCCACAGAGAGGCATATGGCAGTCCTTCATAAACAAGCACACTGTAGATTCATTCCATCTCCAATTAGAGAGGACACTACTTATTTCAGTTCTCTAAACATGTCATTACATGCATGCTGTATGTGTTATCTGGGCATGGGTGAGGTATTTTTATAACTCTGCGGACAAAATGAAGTAGTGAGTACTCTGAATCTGAACACACCCTTGTTGTTTACCCGACTCTCAGGCTCTAAGAAACCGAGATAGGAGCCCTGGGACCCATGACTTCACCCTTACCACGATCTGTCTACTCTAGAGACTTGTTCTGTGTCAATGCACATTTTTAAACACCATAAAACTATTATGGTCATTGGTGTAACAGCACAAACAGATCTGGGACCAGTATAGATTGTATTAGAGTGCTTGTGCCTGAACAGAGGTCTTAGAGCAGAGCCACTGGTGGTTTTGGGACAGTGGTGAAAGCCAGGAGATTCAGGCAGATCCAAGCCACAACAGATCAGATTAACTCGGGGCTAATCCTTGTATTAAAGCACAAACAAGATTTCATTGATTCTTCCCTCCGTGGCGAAACAGCTTTAGGACTGCCGTCAAAAATCAACCATAACAAAAACAACGGCTACAACCAGATTAGGAATCGTATCTGAATTGAGCAATTTTGAGAGGAATGTGGTATTATAGGCTAAATGTATAAATGTAGGCTTTAATCTAAAATCAATGTCACAGTCATAGCACACTATGACTACAAGAGACAGCAAATCTCTGCTCTCTGGATCAATCGTCAGTCCCGCAAATGAGTGCTCAAAAGCTCATTGGCTAATTTAGCAGTGGTTGTAGTAGAAGAGGGGAAAAGCAGGTTGCATCTGCCGCTAAAAAAAACCAACCCCAGCAGAGCAGGGTAATTTAAAAGGCTTGATTCATCTGACCTACTTTTTGACTACCCCCCCATCTGGGAAGAGACTGCCAAGCAGGAAGTGTCTTGTCCACGCTGCTCGGCAGCGTGCATGAAAAATGAGCATGCGTTTTTCTGTACTACAGCTCGAGTAACAGACTGTCAGCTATATGGGATTGAGAATTCAAAGTACATCCAAACCATTAAAAGGGGCCATCTGCAGTCACTGCATCCCATTTTGTATTTATAAATTAATGATATGTACCCATTGATTCCCCATCAAAACACAAAATATAAGCTTGCTTTACTCCAATGTTTGTAAACAAACACTATATAGCCTCAAAATATGATTAAAACAAAAATGTTGATATCATGGATGGTCAGTCCTTGCATCCATAGCTTGTTCTATGAATTTGAGAGTCGTTACAGCCCCATCCCTCAGCTTTTTTACCGAAACACTTATTGTTTTAACTGTGGATTGCCAGTTTAAAGGGCATCAACAAACAGTGCTGCTCAGTCCTACCCTTTCATCAAACCTATTTCCCTGGATAAAAGCAACAATGATAGTCCCACCCAGCTCTCTCTCACACACCCCAGTTTGTAGGCTGATTGTACTTTCCAGAACCCATCACAATATCTCTCAGGCCATTGGTTCTAGTGCTGTGTCCAGGATGCACTAAAAGGCTTTTTATTGCAGTTCGATACATGGTAGTTGTTTTATGGATAGTCCAGGCAGACACATACAGTATTTTGCCTCTCTCTCCACAGTGGTGGGCGTCACCTCTCTTGAGAGATGGTAAATCAGACCTCTGTTCTTTATCAGGGAGAATTTCTCAAATAACTAAATCTGTGCTCTTAGGACTGACCTATTTCAACAGATTTTGATCTTGCACTGGAGACCCAACAATGATGTCATGTCTCTATAATCTTTGCAATATCAACTTTGTGACGATACCTTTTCTAATCTAGTAGAAGCTATTTGAGGCATAGCTATCAAACATTCGTATCAAATATGTTACACACTGCTAAGAATGAGGGATGATGATGATGTTGGCTTGCTGTTGTGTGGTGGTACTATATTACTACATTGTATTACAAACATCGGAAACAATGCATTCCTGTAAACACTCAATCATTTAGGTCAAGTTGACGCGCACACACACCTTCCTGCATAGATCATGAGCAATGTTCACAGAAAATTCCATGGAAATCTGAACCTGCGAGGCAGCACAAATCACTCAAGCTGATAAACCATGACATGTCCGCAAGTTTTCACGCTGAACGGATCATTGCCAACTTCAATGCAACGGACGATTCCAACTCGAAGCTTCACCATAACTATTATAATGTCTTCACATTTCTTAGCCCCTTATAATTCTGTACAAGAAATCCAGAATTACCACTAAACAAGTGCTTTACCTGACCGCGTTCAAAGTTCTCCTTTTCAAGTTCTAAACTGTTGGCACCACCGGTCCGACGAATCAGCGCTTTGGGAATTGGGTTCGGTACTTGCTGCATGGAGCTCTTCACTCGGTCCATTTTGTCTCTTTAGAATTTCCACTGAAAAATAATATTTCTACAGAGATATCGTCAAATTATTCATAAAATTGGACAATAATAGTTCAGGCAGTCGACAAATTCAGGAGGTCATTTCGCCTGTCCACCGCGTCTCCCTCTGTAGACGATGTCATGTTTTTAAGCTGCGTTCGTAACCAAGTAGGAGGTGGAAATTTACTAGTTGTGAAGTCGTAAATTAATTCATGTGCTTTGAATAAGTTGAGAAACGCTCATGCCCAACAAGCTGTGTTAACCATAAACTCAAACTACAGTTATCAAGCTTGTAAACAAATGATAGTGTTCAGAAAACATATTAATAGATTGCTTTTTATAGTTAATGCTTTGTTTTTTTGCACGAAACTGCCAAAATTATATTATCAAGGTCATTTTCTTAGTATGTGACGTCAGAGGTCAGCATGTGGGAGAAATGGGAGCTCAGTATGATAGATGAGTTTCCCACTAGTAATGATCAATTGGAGGGCCGTTCAAGCAGATTTTTCCCAGTCGTATGTAGTAAATTCCCACTTCCCACTTGGTTAAGAATGCAGCATTAAGCCTGATGTACAGTGAGGTTGCTGGTTGCACTAAGCTGATTTTAAAATATAATCCCAATGCTCTCATGTTGATTACCTTTCTCCCTATGCAGTCTAAATCAGCTTTTTTGCAAATGTGCTGCACTGTTTTGACACTGATGAACTAGGGCAATAGTTGCCCAAACCATAGAAATAGATAGAGGACTTATTTTTTCTAGCTGTGCTATTATAGCGTCTGTGACAGCATGGGCAGTGCCATTGAGGCTATCTCCATTTTGAAGTAGTCAATTTTCTTTTTCACGATTGGCTAAACCTTCCTGATGACCCGGTTGGACATGACTCCAGCAGTGTCACCAGAAGGGATCAGCCAATGAAGTTGGAAGTCCAACCTGGACTCAGAAGTCAACATAACATAGTACATGTAAATCCGGGACATGCCATTGTTACAATTTGAATGGTAGGTATTAATTTGTGTCAACCATGTCATATGATATGTTACGAATTCCAATTTGTATGATATGTTACGAATTGTAATTCGCATAGCATGTTACAAATCTGCCAAACGTAAGATATGTTACAAATTCCAATTTGTTGTAGCTAACATTAGCTAAGTAAGGTTAGGGTTAAGGTTAGGAGTTAGGTAAAAGGGTTCATGTTAGGGTTAGCTAACATGCTAAGTAGGTGTAAAGTAGCTAAAAAGATGTAATTAGTTGCAAAGCTGCTAATTATCTAAAAAGCTAAAGTTGTCCGTGATGAGATTCGAACACACAACCTTTGGGTTTCTAGACGTTCACTAGACCTTTGCATTATACCTTCTGTCTTATTTAACCGTTCCACTAATTTGAGTATCCCTATGTTACATCTAGTCTATGAGACCAGACTGGAAAGTCCCAGCCAGTTGACTATATTAAAATTGTGGAAGCCCTCAATTGCGCTGCCCATGCTAACATGGTATTTTGGCCACTAGAGATCTCTGTCATTCTCTATGGCCCAGATGCAACTGTCACAGACTCCTCCCAGAAATGTCAACGACTGGCTGGAATTCTGCTGGTGCCCATCTACATCAATATTATGGGACCATTATTGATTTTGATATGATGCGCAATTACGCATGATTGAAGGTACATGATAGCGTTTGGGTTGTTGGTACAGACTTTATCACCATAATGTAAATATAGCAAAGTCCATGTTATGACTGTAGTGCTACAGTCAGTGTCTAATTGAGTTTTTGCTACAATAGCCTACATAATAGAAATGCCAGTGGCCTATTCATTTTTGATTCAGAGTAAACAATTAATCTCCAGAACTAAATTAATAATATGGTGGTTATAATATGATCTAATAATATGTGTGTAATATGTGTTTTTATGGATATGGTTATAATATGTTATTATATAGGTCACAGGAGCTTGCAGGTCACCAGTCCACTCCTGTGGGCCTTGAATTAGATCATTTCCATGGTTTCTGCTGGCTCTCTCATATTTGATAGCTGGCAAGAGGCTGGTTTTCTGTGCAGTACTTTGACAGTAGTGTGTGTGAAAAGTGTGTGTCCATCATCTTAAAAATATCTAACAGCATCAGAATTGCAAGATTTGGGTTTTCAAAAATTCAAGGAGCGGGACACTAACCCAGATGCTTATAAGAAATATAGCTACGCCCTCCAACAAACTATCAAACAGGCAAAGCTTCAATACAGGACTAAGATCGAATCCTACTTCACCAGCTCTGAAGCTCATTGGACGTGGCAGGGCTTGCAAACTATCACAGATAAACCAGCCAGCCAGAGGAGCTAAATGCATGGGCCCTCAGATCTTCAAAAAGTTCTACACCTGCACCACTGAGAGCATCTTGACTGGATGCATTACCGCTTCGTATGGCAACTGCTTGGCATCCGACTGCAAGACGCTACTGAGTGTTGTGTGTTCGGCCCAGTACATCACTGGGGCCAAGCTCTATGCCATTCAGGACCTCTATGCCAGGCGGTGTCAGAGGAAGGCCCTAAAAATGGTCAAAGACTCCAGCCACCCAAGTCATAGTGTTCTCTCTGCTACCGCATGCGGTACTTATGCACCAAGTCTGGAACCAACAGGACCCTGAACAGCTTCTACCCCCAAGCCATAAAACTGCTAAATAGTTAGTTAAACCAAATAGCTCCCTGGACTGTCTGCATTGACCCTTTTTGCACTAACTGTTTGACTCATCATATACACTGCTGCTACAGTTTACTATCTGTCACTTTATTCCTAGTTTTATGTATACAGTATCTACATACGCTATCTACCTCCATGACCTCGTACCCCTGCACACCGACTCGGTACTGGTACCCCTTGTATATAGCCAAGTTATAATTACTCATTGTGTATCTACTACTATCTATTACTTTTGTTATTATGCATTTTACTTTTTTATTATTTCTCTATTTTCTTTCTCTCTGCATTGTTGGGAAGGGCCTGTAAGTAAGCATTTCACTGTTAGTCCACACCTGTTGTTTTCAAAGCAAGTGAAGAATACAATTTGATTTGATCTGCCTGGGTGAAATGTAAAATGAGGAGTTTGGAGGATTTTCCAGTTGGTTCCATTGTGCCACTCAAACTAAATCAAGCACAGAATCCAGGTTAGCTGTGCTGCTACGCTGTTCTGGGTCTTTTCTAGAGTTAGTTGAAGTAATTAGCCACAGCTATAAGATCAGAATACATAAAGGTTACACCAAATATATTACCCTGCTGATTGAGCCTGCCAATCAATATTTGTTTAGTCCAATGCTTGACTTGGGCAGGAGCTCACCGGAACTGAGTACCAGCACCTAAAATGTTCTACTGCTTCAGTGTCTGCACCTCTGATATAATGTTGCCTTAAAACTATTGCAGAGTTCCTGCACATAAATATAAACAGAAACGGCACACAAAATGAGTACTGGCACCAATTTCAATCCAAGTCAAGCACTGGTTTGCTCAATTGAACTGAATTTACAAATGCATGCCATATCAGTGTTTATTGTTCAGTGCTACCTACACTCTGCAAGACATAAAAATAACATCTTTGACCATATGATTGATAGAAGGCAGGGGGGGAGCTCCAGCTATGCATAATTGGATCTAATCACTGCCTCTCTATTGTAGTTTCTTCACCACCCTCACTTCCTCTCATACCCAAGGATTATCAACCCTTTCAATCTGATAGTGAATTTTGTAAATCCTTTATAAACCAACTTCGTTAAAAAAACACTATATCCAGTTTGATTCATTACGTTTATGTCATTTATGGGGGTTAGAATATGCAGATATCCATCATTTCCATCATAACAACCTATTATTTTACTGTCAATGGTAATGTGATGACGTCGTATCAAAGATGATGGGGAGGATGAAGAAAACAGACAAACCAACCACTAGGAAAAGGGAATGGGTGTTAAAACCTCGCGAGAATATTAGCTTATTGGAGGAGTAAGCACACTGCAAGATTGGAGTTGCAAGAAAAAATATCTCCAAAAAGTAACAACTAAAGATGTCTGGAAGGTCAGGTCGCGCGGAGACACGAAGTCGTGCTAAAGATGATATTAAAAAGGTGCTGGCAGCAATTGAAAAAGTGCGTAAATGGTAAGTAAAACCGCGGGGATTATGTAAATGAAATGTAAACATCTGCAACGCCACACAACAAACTTCACACGGAAAATATTAGACGGGTTGGCGAGTGACTGAAACAACAGCCAATGGAGAGACGAAGCTGCCGAAGCCCGGCATTTCTATGGGCAGGACTAACGGAATTGTTCAGTCTGTCAAAATGGCTACACTTGTCCACATGTTGTTACAACGTTACGCATTCTGATATAACTGTGACCCACATTGAAAATATCCGTTGTCCATCTGAGCAGTTTCCCTCGGCGAGGTTCAAGAATATTAGGCAAAAGAAATGCACTTGAACATAGGCTATTTAGATAGCCTAGCTCTGTGCATAGCCACCAGTAAATGAGCAGCATCTTTGGTTCATGCTTTTATTACTGAATGTAGTAAATATATTCTCTGTTCTATTACATTTCATTTTCAGGGAGAAGAAGTGGGTAACTGTGGGAGACACATCCCTACGCATATTCAAGTGGGTGCCTGTGACAGACACTAAACAGGTTTGGTATCTAATAATAGATGACTGCATCAGACCATCCTATGGTTCATGAATCTAATGAGTTTGTGTACAGAACAACCTTATCACTCTGCCTCTTTTTTTCTCTATCAGATATACCGGAGCAAATCCATAACTGGAGAGGTTCGAGGTCTAAAAGATGTGGTGTTGGAAAACACCAGCTCTACCATGGATTTCCTAGGTGAGGCACTGACTGACTGAGAAGCACAAGCAGTTTGGAGCAGGTTTTAAATAACTGCAATACTCTATATAACAGGGTTGGGGCAATTCTATGGAATTTCACTGAATGCAGATAACAACTTTTACATACTTTTTAATTGGAATTTAAATTGACCTCCTCAATTGAAATTTATATTGGTCTGAAACCGTTCAAGACCGCTCCTGTTCTTTTCACCACAGATGAATGCAGCAACCAGAGTTTCCTGTCTGATGTCTACCAGCCCAAAATGGACAGCAGCAGCTCAAGCTCCCAGCATGCCAGTGAGGCAGTCAGTCCTCTTCCTCACACCACAACACTCCGCACGGCCGAAGATGCTCAACCACCCATGCTGGGCCAGGAGAGTGTGGACGGTACAGTTAGTTTAGCATAACTGCACCATCGCACTGCACAGTGCACCCATGTAGGGCCAGGAGCTTTTCCAGACCCTGTAACCTGACTAGGAAAAACTCTGGGCCCAAGCTATTATGTCACTCTTGTAACTGAGGTATAATATATTGGCTATATTACAGTTAATATCTCAATATCTTTTAAGTGTTTCACTCAGTCTTTCACTCTATATGCAGAGCCATCCCAGCCAGCACATGAAGTTGCTGATGAGCCTCCCACATTGATCAAGGAAGACCTGGTTTTGCCCCTTGGTGTTCGAGTAAGAGTTCCATGCACAGAGGTAAGTCATTTTCTGTAGTAATAAAGGAGATGACCATTTTTATTAGTGTTAAAAAAAATGCTGCAGAAAAGTTGTGATTGGTAATTGCTTAAGCTCTTAATAATAACATTAAAGAAATCACCACAATCAATTTATTTAAATATCAACATTTCCAACAGGAAGAAGAGGAGGAATCAGGAGCCCCTCCACTGAAGAAAATTTGCACTGAAAAAAAGTCTGTACTGAGATAACTAGTTGATTGGATGGACATGCATGCAACCCATGCACTCTATTGAAGGATTCAAATGGGACATACGAGTAACTGCCCAAATAATGGAAACACTTGAGTAAATGAGGGATACAAAGTATATTGAAAGCAGGTGTTTCCACCCAGGTGTGGTTCCTGAGTTAATTAAGAAATGAACATCCCATGTGCTTAGGGTCGTGTATAAAAATGCCGGGCAGGCCATTATTATGGCCATTATTTTGGCTACCATGGATATGTTTAAAAAAAAACATAGTATGACAAAACACCAAATTATGCCATTTCTTATGGAAGAATGGTGTCGCTTTCTCCAATAGATTTCCAGACACTTATATAATCTATGCCAAGTTTCATTGAAGCTGTTCTGGCTCGTGGTGGCCCAACGCCCTATTAAGACACTTTATGTTGGTGTTTCCTTTATTTTGGCAGTTATCCCTACATACATTATTATAAAATATGCATTTCTGTTAATCAAGTCACTACAAATGGAATACATTTAAAAAAGAAAGTTGAAGTTATTATTTTAAGTTGTTTTTTTAAATACAATTTTACTTTCTCAGATTTGAAAGTAATTTTAAGCCATTTTAAGCCACTGTACATAGTCGTGCTCAAAAAAAGTGCCTATCGCTCTGAAATATACACTATATATTTATTTTCTGTCAGACAAGTGTCTCATATGTTATGCTATTCGTAGAAATTGCACAGATCTAAATAATTATGGCCCCTATTCAATCAAATGGGTTTGTTAATTCTGAGGGATGAAGTTGAGCATATCTTAATCAACATTCTGTTGAGTTTCTTTTGTTTCACACTGTTAGCGCTGTTTTGTTAAATACATTTATCCAAGCAGCACAGGAAGTATGATGGGAAACTCATTCCGGTCACTGGATTTTATTGAATATGGGCTGAAGTTTTTGGAATATTTTTTTACATTTGTACTTCGCTTTGCAAATAAGATTAGACAACTGTTTGTCATGTCTATCCTTTTTGATATACTCTTAACTTGCTTCTTAAATATTCATATGGCATTGGATGTGACTGGTATAGCATGAGTTTGAATGGTGAACAAGGTTGAAAAGTAGTTAAAAGACCTTGTATTGTAATTCAGAGATCATTTCTTATGGTCAGGTGGGTAATGCTCTCAAGTGTTTATTTTCTGCTGCAAAAGTGATGCACATGCTGGAATATACCCTGCTCCATAGTAAAATATGGTTGATATTGTGTCTTCTTTTTGCAGTGTTTTGCATCTTTTGACTCCCACACTCTCAAATAATTGTCCAAAATGTTTTTCACCATATAGGATGACCACTTGACTTGGTTGCATTTTATCTTTCATGTAAATTATCAGATTGCAAATCCATGGCCTTGGGCCCTCAATTTATACATAGAAAGCTTGTGCTGTGACTGGCCATCCGTCGCCAGTCTTGGCACTGTGGGTTTTTTAAGCAGTCCATTAAATAAAATCATGACACTTGATAGAGATGCTAGAATTATTCTTGATTGAACGTTAAAATCCATGGGAAGTAAGTAACTCTTCACTATAGAACACTGGTTCCTAAACGTTTTATAGAGCCGTACCCCTTCAAACATTCAACCTCCAGCTGCATACCCCCTCTAGCACCAGGGTCAGCGCACTCTCAAATATTGTTTTTTGCCATCATTGTAAACCTGCCACACACACTATACAATACATTTTATTAAACATAAGAATGACTGAGTATTTGTCACAACCTGGCTTGTGAGAAGTGACAAAGAGCTCTTATAGGACCAGGGCACAAATAATAATATAATAATAATCAATAATTTTGCTCTTTACTTAGCCATCTTACATGTAAAATCCATATTTGTTCCTCAAAAATTGTGAATAACTCACAACAGGTTAATGAGAAGGGTGTGCTTGAAAGAATGCACAAAACTGCAATGTTGGGTTGTATTGGAGAGAGTTGGCTGAGAATCCACTCTCACATAGGTAGGTGGATGCAAAGGGCATCAGTGTCTTAACAGTGCGATTTGCCAAGGCATGATACTCTGAGTGCAGCCCAATCCAGAAATCTGGCAGCAGTTTCTGATTAAATTAAATTTTCACAGAACCGCTTGTTGCAATTTTGATGAGGTTGTCTCGTTCAGATATCAGTAAGTGGACTGGAGGCAGGGCATGAAATGTATAACGAATCTAGTTGTTTGTGTCATCCTTTTCGGGAAAGTACATGCGTAATTGCGCACCCAAATAAGCACTCAGGTGCTTCGCTATATCACATTTGACATTGTCCGTAAGCTTGAGTTAATTTGCACACCTAAAATCATACAATGATGTACAATGACAAAATCATACAACCTGTGTGTTGTCCTTGTTGATGCAGACAGAGAAGAGCTCCAACTTCTTAATCATAGCCTCAATTTTGTCCCGCACATTGAATATACACTGCTCAAAAAAATAAAGGGAACACTAAAACAACACATCCTAGATCTGAATGAATGAAATATTCTTATTAGATACATTTTTCTTTACATAGTTGAATGTGCTGACAACAAAATCACACAAAAATTATCAATGGAAATCAAATTTATCAACCCATGGAGGTCACACTCAAAATTAAAGTGGAAAACAACACTACAGGCTGAATGTCCTTAAAACAAGTCAAAATGAGGCTCAGTAGTGTGTGTGGCCTCCACGTGCCTGTATGACCTCCCTACAATGCCTGGGCATGCTCCTGATGAGGTGGCAGATGGTCTCCTGAGGGATCTCCTCCCAGACCTGGACTAAAGCATCCAACAAACTCCTGGACAGTCTGTGGTGCAACGTGGCGTTGGTGGATGGAGCGAGACATGATGTCCCAGATGTGCTCAATTGGATTCAGGTCTGGGGAACGGGCGGGCCAGTCCATAGCATCAATGCCTTCCTCTTGCAGGAACTGCTGACACACTCTAGCCACATGAGGTCTAGCATTGTCTTGCATTAAGAGGAACCCAGGGCCAACCACACCAGCATATGGTCTCACAAGGGGTCTGAGGATCTCATCTCAAATCAAATACTTTTTTTATTTGTCACATACACATGGTTAGCAGATGTTAATGCGAGTGTAGCGAAATGCTTGTGCTTCTAGTTCCGACAATGCAGTAATAACCAACAAGTAATCTAACTAACAATTCCAAAACTACTGTCTTATACACACAAGTGTAAGGGGATAAAGAATAGGTACATAAAGATATATGAATGAGTGATGGTACAGAGCAGCATAGGCAAGATACAGTAGATGGTATCGAGTACAGTATATACATATGAGATGAGTATGTAAACAAAGTGGCATAGTTAAAGTGGCTAGTGATACATGTATTACATAAGGATGCAGTAGATGATATAGAGTACAGTATATACGTATACATATGAGATGAATAATGTAGGGTATGTAAACATTATATTAGGTAGCATTGTTTAAAGTGGCTAGTGATATATTTTACATAATTTCCCATCAATTCCCATTATTAAAGTGGCTGGAGTTGAGTCAGTGTGTTGGCAGCAGCCACTCAATGTTAGTGGTGGCTGTTTAACAGTCTGATGGCCTTGAGATAGAAGCTGTTTTTCAGTCTCTCGGTCCCAACTTTGATGCACCTGTACTGACCTCGCCTTCTGGATGATAGCGGGGTGAACAGGCAGTGGCTCAGGTGGTTGTTGTCCTTGATGATCTTTTGGGGTGAACAGGCAGTGGCTCAGGTGGTTGTTGTCCTTGATGATCTTTATGGCCTTCCTGTAACATTGGGTGGTGTAGGTGTCTTGGAGGGCAGGTAGTTTGCCCCCGGTGATGAGTTGTGCAGACCTCACTACCCTCTGGAGAGCCTTACGGATGTGGGAGGAGCAGTTGCCGTACCAGGCGGTGATACAGCCTGCCAGGATGCTCTCGATTGTGCATCTGTAGAAGTTTGTGAGTGCTTTTGGTGACAAGCCGAATTTCTTCAGCCTCCTGAGGTTGAAGAGGCGCCGCTGCGCCTTCTTCACGATGCTGTCTGTGTGGGTGGACCAATTCAGTTTATCTGTGATGTGTATGCCGAGGAACTTAAAACTTACTACCCTCTCCACTACTGTTCCATCGATGTGGATAGGGGGGTGTTCCCTCTGCTGTTTCCTGAAGTCCACAATCATCTCCTTAGTTTTGTTGACGTTGAGTGTGAGGTTATTTTCCTGACACCACACTCCGAGGGCCCTCACCTCCTCCCTGTAGGCCGTCTCGTCGTTGTTGGTAATCAAGCCTACCACTGTTGTGTCGTCCGCAAACTTGATGATTGAGTTGGAGGCGTGTGTGGCCACACAGTCGTGGGTGAACAGGGAGTACAGGAGAGGGCTCAGAACGCACCCTTGTGGGGCCCCAGTGTTGAGGATCAGCGGGGTGGAGATGTTGTTGCCTACCCTCACCACCTGGGGGCGGCCTGTCAGGAAGTCCAGTACCAGTTGCACAGGGCGGGATCGAGACCCAGGGTCTCAAGCATGATGACGAGCTTGGAGGGTACTATGGTGTTAAATGCCGAGCTGTAGTCGATGAACAGCATTCTCACATAGGTATTCCTCTTGTCCAGATGGGTTAGGGCAGTGTGCAGTGTGGTTGAGATTGCATCGTCTGTGGACCTATTTGGGCGGTAAGCAAATTGGAGTGGGTCTAGGGTGTCAGGTAGGGTGGAGGTGATATGGTCCTTGACTAGTCTCTCAAAGCACTTCATGATGACGGAAGTGAGTGCTACGGGGCGGTAGTCGTTTAGCTCAGTTACCTTAGCTTTCTTGGGAACAGGAACAATGGTGGCCCTCTTGAAGCATGTGGGAACAGCAGACTGGGATAGGGATTGATTGAATATGTCCGTAAACACACCAGCCAACTGGTCTGCGCATGCTCTGAGGGCGCGGCTGGGGATGCCGTCTGGGCCTGCAGCCTTGCGAGGGTTAACACGTTTAAATGTTTTACTCACCTCGGCTGCAGTGAAGGAGAGTCCGCATGTTTTCGTTGCAGGCCGTGTCAGTGGCACTGTATTGTCCTCAAAGCGGCCAAAAAAGTTATTTAGTCTGCCTGGGAGCAAGACATCCTGGTCCATGACGGGGCTGGTTTTCTTTTTGTAATCCATGATTGACCGTAGACCCTGCCACATACCTCTTGTGTCTGAGCCGTTTAATTGAGATTCTACTTTGTCTCTATACTGACGCTTAGCTTGTTTGATTGTCTCGTTAGCCATAAGGCATACGCCCCCGCCCCTATTCTTACCAGAAAGATGTTTGTTTCTGTCGGCGCGATGCGTGGAGAAACCAGCTGGCTGCACCGACTCCGATAGCGTCTCTCCAGTGAGCCATGTTTCCGTGAAGCAAAGAACGTTACAGTCTCTGATGTCCCTCTGGAATGCTACCCTTGCCCGGATTTCATCAACCTTGTTGTCAAGAAACTGGACATTGGCGAGAAGTATACTAGGGAGTGGTGCACGATGTGCCTGTCTCCGGAGTCTGACCAGAAGACCGCTTCGTTTCCCTCTTTTACGAAGTCGTTTTTTTGGGTCGCCGGCTGGGATCCATTCCGTTGTCCTGGGTGAAAGGCAGAACACAGGATCCGCTTCGCGAAAGTCATATTCTTGGTCGTACTGATGGTGAGTTGACACTGCTCTTATATTCAGTAGTTCTTCTCGACTGTATGTAATGAAAGCCAACACCTCATTTGGCCACCTTTCTTTCCAGTTCTCTGCTGCCTGTGACTGGAACGAATTGCAAAAATCGCTGAAGTTGGAGACTTTTATCTCCCTCACCAACTTCAAACATCTGCTATCTGAGCAGCTAACCGATCGCTGCAGCTGTACATAGTCTATCGGTAAATAGCCCACCCATTTTTACCTACTTCATCCCCATACTGTTTTTATTTATTTACTTCTCTGCTCTTTTGCACACCAATATCTCTACCTGTACATGACCATCTGATCATTTATCACTCCAGTGTTAATCTGCAAAATTGTAATTATTCGCCCACCTCCTCATGCCTTCTGCACACAATGTATATAGACTCTCTTTTTTTCTACTGTGTTATTGACTTGTTAATTGTTTACTCCATGTGTAACTCTGTGTTGTCTGTTCACACTGCTATGCTTTATCTTGGTCACAGTTGCAAATGAGAACTTGTTCTCAACTAGCCTACCTGGTTAAATAAAGGTGAAATAAAAATAAAAAATAAAAAATGAAACCTAAGATGACCTGGGGTACTAATGTAAGAAATAACACGTAACAGCATAGTTTCCTAGAAACGCGAAGCGAGGCGGCCATCTCTGTCGGCGCCGGAAGTAGACCTAATGGCAGTCAGGCTACCTCTGGCAAGCACCTGGAGGGCTGTGCGGTCCCCCAAAGAAATGCCACCCCACACCATGACTGACCCACCGCCAAACCGGTCATGCTGGAGGATGTTGCAGGCAGCAGAACGTTCTCCACGGCGTCTCCAGACTCTGTCACGTCTGTCACGTGCTCAGTGTGAACCTGCTTTCATCTGTGAAGAGCACAGGGCGCCAGTGGCGAATTTGCCAATCGTGGTGTTCTCTGGCAAATGCCAAACGTCCTGCAAGGTGTTGGGCTGTAAGCCCAACCCCCACCTGTGGACATCGGGCCCTCATACCATCCTCATGGAGTCTGTTTCTGACCGTTTGAGCAGACACATGCACATTTGTGGCCTGCTGAAGGTCATTTTGCAGGGCTCTGGCAGTGCTCCTCCTGCTCCTCCTTGCACAAAGGCAGAGGTAGCGGTCCTGCTACTGGATTGTTGTCCTCCTACAGCCTCCTTCACATCTCCTGATGTACTGGCCTGTCTCCTGGTAGCGCCTCCATGCTCTGGACACTACACTGACAGACACAGCAAACCTTCTTGCCACAGCTCGCATTGATGTTCCATCCTGGATGAGCTGCACTACCTGAGCCACTTGTGTGGGTTGTAGACTCCGTCTCATGCTACCACTAGAGTGAAAGCACCGCCAGCATTCAAAAGTGACCAAAACATCGAGCCAGGAAGCATAGGAACTGAGAAGTGGTCTGTGGTCAGCACCTGCAGAACCACTCCTTTATTGGGGGTATTGCTAATTGCCTATAATTTCCACCTGTTGTCTATTCCATTTGCACAACAGCATGTGCGATTTATTTTCAATCAGTGTTGCTTCCTAAGTAGACAGTTTGATTTCACAGAAGTGTGATTGACTTGGAGTTACATTGTGTTGTTTAAGTGTTCCCTTTATTTTTTGAGCAGTGTAGTTGCAGAGAGTCCCTATAATCCTAGATTCAGATCTTTCAGGCAAGAGAGAAAACATCACCCAGAAAGGCCAGTCGTGTGAGAAACTCGTCATCATGCAAGCGGTCAGACAAGTGAAAATTATGGTCAGTAAAGAAAACTTTATGCTCAGGGGCCTTGCTTTAATAAAGTTAATCATTTTCACTGTAGTTTCCAAAACATCTTTCAAGCTGTCAGGCATTCCCTTGGCAGCAAGAGCCTCTCGGTGCATGCTGCAGTGTAACCAAGTAGCATCGGGAGCAACTGCTTGCACATGCATTACCACTCCACTATGTCTCCCTGTCTTGGCTTTTGCGCCATCAGTACAGATACCAACACATCTTGACCACCGAAGCCCATTTGATGTTAAAAAGCTGTCCAGTACATTACAAATATCCTCTCCTGTTGTGCTAGTTTCCATTGGTTTGCGGAAGAGGATGTCTTCCTTAATTGACCCCCCATAAACGTAAAGGACATATACCAGGAGCTGTACCAGGCCCTGTTGACTCATCCAGCTGTAATGCAGAGAATTCACTGGCTTGTATGCAAAGCAGCAATTGTTTCAAAACATCTCCTGCCATGTCACTGATGTGTCGTGAAACGTGTTGTTTGATAGAGGCATTGTCTGTATCGTTTTTTTTTGGCCTTTTCCCCTAGCATTGTCACAGCCATATCCGCAGCAGCAGGAAGAATTAAGTCCTCCACAAGAGTATTGGGACTTGCCTGTCATAGCCACTTGGTAGCTTATAAGATGCTTCTAGACCCTTCTTATTAATGGTATCTGTTACTTTGTTGTTTTTGCAAGAGTGAAGGTTTCATTCAGTTGTGAGATAGTGCCTTTGCACATGTGCAACACACTGTGGCTGAGGAAAGGCACTACTCCCAATATAAGTGAACCCTAAATCAATGTAGTTCTCATCATATTTGAACCTCTTCGAGGGTCCAACGTCCCTGTCTGTTGTTCAGTGCTTTCCCGGGTAAGGGGGCAGTAGCTCTTCAGCTGCATCAGATTCACATCTGTCAGTGTCCATGCTAGCTGGGCTAACAACAAATGTAGAATTACTGATGCTAGTATTGGATGTGCTCGTGGAAGCAGAACAACTTATGTCGTCGACAGATGCAGGTGTAGTACTGCTGGTAGTAGCAGTACTACCAGTAGAGCTGGTATGTGTCTCTATGGACGAGGGCCTTACTTTTTAAACCATTTTAACCATCAATTTTCGAGCAAACGAAATGAGCAGCAGCTACGTTTGGCTACATACAGACTGTTAGTGGAATTCCCGCGAGAGAGTAATGGTTAATGTGATTGGATGTTAATTATTTGACGAGGCTACCTGTATCTGACCTTGTGTTGTTATTTTGCTGAACACGAGATAGTTTAATTTTATTTTTGGCAGTGAAACGAGTCTACTCAGGCGAGAAAAAAACCTCACCCATTGGAAAATCTAAATGGACTGTTTGAAAAGGTGAAGAAGAAATAAATGGTTTGGGAATACCTGCATAGGAATAATTTAATTTCAGTATAAATTGTTTAAAAACGCGATTGTAGTGTTTTCATTATTTGTAAATAATACAATTTCCCTGTCATACTACACATTTTCATGATAGGACATATTTAATTGCTTGTAATTGAATGTAAAGGAATAGTTCACTCAAAATATAACCAAATGTGGATTATAGGGGAATAAGGTGAGTTTTCAAAATTCTAATGCATACAATATGTCTTCAGACAGGGATACTAAATGTAAAGGGAAATTATGTATAAAAAAACATGTCTTTCTTTTTCTGGAGGGGCCCAACGATGTCAATATATTTGATAGTTATGGGGGTACCCAGCCCACTCAAGCAACAGAGCCCCACAGTGGATGCATCATAATACCCATAAAACCTAGCGGTCAAACATGGAAATGGTTCCAAACATTTTCATTTACTGTTAGATATTTTATATAACTAATATTTGTTGTCTTATTTATGCATTTGGTCTTGTACAGAATACTATCCTAGTAGCAGTCAGATATTTACAATGTGCCATGAATACTAGACTATTTTATTTGCAAAGAAGCTAGCTAGCTAGCTACCTAAATGATGCTAGCAACATACCCTTATTTTACCAGATAATTTTCTCCTTCAGCCAGTGGAGATCTATATTTAATCCTTTATCATTTCTGCCAACTAAATGAATGAGGAGATATATATTTAAATTAATGGTGTCAGAATGCACGTCTGTATTAAAGCAATTCAGAACTAACTTGTGGACATGTTCTGTTAAGTCTTGCCGACTTTTTACAGAATTTAAACATAATCAGGAATTCATATTTATTTGACAAGAATGCTCCTAGTCTCCCATCAATCACGTCAAACACCTGAACTCGAACAATGACATTGTTTTAAAGAAATCAAAATGGAAAACAATGCATACATACAGTATGCCTTTCATACATAACATACTGTATAAATATCCGACTTGAAGTAAGATTAAATGATTTATTAATCAATGCTACAAACCTGGTACGTCGCAGAGCATCATATGAACTGTTATTACAATCAGAGAGCCACAGATTCTTCTGATTTTCCATTTTAGGAATTAGACCAGCACAAATAACACAACATGTAAAACAGCATATTGTGAATTTTGGTGGGTGAGTTACAAATGGAAAAACAACTGGATGTGTAAGGTCGGTTTATTATAAAATACTAGGTAAACTCCAGCAGAATGAGAAACAAAACAAGGAAGCCATGCCTAAACACAGCTATATCAACACCCATCTTGTCGATTGAATGTTGCTGCTGTCAATTTACCATAGACAGGACAGCTTTACAAGGGTGAAAAAAGTAGCAAAAACCGTACACCACAAAACTTTTAAATGTGTTACTGAGTCTAGATACTATCAATTCAGAAGAACAACAAGTTAAGGAAGCAACTAATGCCGGTTTGCCTGAGGCTGATGCCATGCAGGTGTTTGTACACATGTACAGTGGGGCAAAAAAAGATTTAGTCAGCCACCAATTGTGCAAGTTCTCCCACTTAAAAAGATGAGAGAGGCCTGTAATTTTCATCACAAGTACACTTCAACTATGACAGACAAAATTAGAAAAGAAAATCCTGAAAAATCACATTGTAGGATTTTAAATGAATTTATTTGCAAATTATGGTGGACAATAAGTACATTTACATTTACATTTAAGTCATTTAGCAGAATAACTTACAAAGTGAATTATCTGACATCCAGTGGAACAGCCACTTTACAATAGTGCATCTAAATCATTAAGGGGGGGGTGGTGAGAAGGATTACTTATCTTATCCTAGGTATTCCTTGAAGAGGTGGGGTTTCAGGTGTCTCCGGAAGGTGGTGATTGACTCCGCTGTCCTGGCGTCGTGAGGGAGTTTGTTCCACCATTGGGGGGCCAGAGCAGCGAACAGTTTTGACTGGGCTGAGCGGGAACTGTCCTCAATGGTAGGGAGGCGAGCAGGCCAGAGGTGGATGAACGCAGTGCCCTTGCTTGGGTGTAGGGCCTGATCAGAGCCTGGAGGTATTGCGGTGCCGTTCCCCTCACAGTTTAGGCAAGCACCATGGTCTTGTAGCGGATGAGCTTCAACTTGCGGGGTGACGTGAGAGAATTGGGAAGGTTGGCCGTTCTGGATGAGTTGTAGGGGTTTAATCCAGTAATCAGACGGGAGATGACAAGTGCCTGGATTAGGACCTCGCTCCTGTGAGGCACACTCTGCGGATGTTTAGAGCATTACAGGAACGGGCCACCGCCATGATGTTGGTTGAGAACGACAGGGTGTTGTCCAGGATCACGCCAAGGTTCTTAGCGCTCTGGGAGGAGGACACAATGGAGTTGTCAACCGTGATGGCGAGATCATGGAACGGGCAGTCCTTCCCCGGGAGGAAGAGCAGCTCCGTCTTGCCGAGGTTCAGCTTGAGGTGGTGATCCGTCATCCACACTGATATGTCTGCCAGACATGCAGAGATGCGATTCGCCACCTGGTCATCAGAAGGGGGAAAAGAAGATTAATTTTCTAGGAGAGACCATGAGGTTATGACAGAGCCAATGACTTGGAGACTAGAACAGAGCCCTGGGGGACACCAGTGGTGAGAGCGCGTGGCAGAGACAGATTCTCTCCACGCCACCTGGTAGGAGCGACCTGTCAGGTAGGACGCAATCCAAGCGTGGGCCGCGCCGGAGATGCCCAACTCGGAGAGGGTGGAGAGGAGGATCTGATGGTTCACAGTATCTGAAAGAAGGCAGCCGATAGGTCTAGAAGGATGAGAGCAGAGGAGAGAGAGTTAGCTTTAGCAGTGCGGAGCGCCTCCGTGATACAGAGAAGAGCAGTCTCAGTTGAATGACTAGTCTTGAAACCTGACTGATTTTCAAGAAGGTCATTCTGAGAGAGATAGTGGGAGAGCTCTTCAAGAGTTTTGGAGAGAAAAGAAAGAAGGGATACTGGTCTGTAGTTGTTGAAGGAGGGATCGAGTGTAGGTTTTTTCAGAAGGGGTGCAACTGAAGACAAAAGCCAGCGGTCAGGGATGAGTTGAATACAGGGAGAAGGTCCCCGGAAATGGTCTGGAGAAGAGAAGAGGGGATAGGGTCAAGCGGGAGGTTGTTGGGCGGCCGGCCGTCACAAGAAGCGAGATTTCATGGAGAGAGAGGGGAGAAAGAGGTCAGAGCACAGGGTAGGGCAGTGTGAGCAGAACCAGCGGTTCGTTTGACTTAGCAAACGAGGATCGGATGTCGTCGACCTTCTTTTCAAAATGGTTGACGAAGTCATCTGCAGAGAGGGAGGAGGGGGGGGGGAGGAGGATTCAGGAGGGAGGAGAAGGTGGCAAAGAGCTTCCTAGGGTTAGAGGCAGATGCTTGGAATTTAGAGTGGTAGAAAGTGGCTTTAGCAGCAGAGACAGAGGAGGAAAATGTAGAGAGGAGGGAGTGAAAGGATGCCAGGTCCGCAGTTTTCCTCCATTTCCGCTCGGCTGCCCGGAGCTCTGTTCTGTGAGCTCGCAATGAGTCATCGAGCCACGGAGCGGGAGGGGAGGACCGAGCGGCCTGGAGGATAGGGGGGAGTCAAAGGATGCAGAAAGGGAAGAGAGGAGGGTTCAGACTCAGGAGAAAGGTTGGAGAAGGTAGTAGCAGAGGGAAGAGATGATAGCCTGGTCCCTTTGCAGAAAATCGGATCGACCTTCTTTTCAAAATGGTTGGAAGACAGCACCAAAGAGCTTCCTAGGGTTGATGCTTGGAATTTTTCCACTCAGGAGAAAGGTTGGAGAAGGTATGAGCAGAGGGAAGAGATGATAGGATGGAAGAATCTCACAATAGTGGAAAGAAGGAGGCAGAGAGGAATGAGTCAAAGGTAGACGTGGGGATCGCCCAGGACTGTGGCCCAGGAAAGGAGCTTATCAAGGCATCAAGCTCATTGATGAACTCTCAGGGAACCTTGGTAACTGTGACAGCATGGAATTCAAAGGAGGCGATAGATAGATGGGTTGACCACTTGGGAGAGATGAGGATCCCGGTGCCACCACCCCGCTGACCAGAAGCTCTCGGGGTGTGCGAGAACACGTGGGCGGACGAAGAGAGAGCAGTAGGAGTAGCAGTGTTATCTGTGGTGATCCATGTTTCCGTCAGTGCCAGGAAGTCGAGGGACTGGAGGGAGGCATAGGCTGAGATGAACTCTGCCTTGTTGGCCGCAGATCGGCAGTTCCAGAGGCTACCGGAGACCAGGAACTCCACGTGGGTCGTGCGCGCTGGAACCACCAGATTAGGGTGGCCGCGGCCACGCGGTGTGGAGCGTTTGTATGGTCTGTGCAGAGAGGAGAGAACAGGGATAGATAGACACCAAAGGCTACGCTAATGCAAAGGAGATTGGAATGACAAGTGGACTACACGTCTCGAATGTTCAGAAAGTTAAGCTTACGTAGCAAGAATCTTATAGACTAAAATGATTGAAATGATACAGTACTGCTGGAGTAGGCTAGCTGGTAGTGGCTGCGATGTAGCTAACCTAGAAAATCGCTCTAGGCTAAACAATTGACTTAGATACAAAGACGGCTATGTAGCTAGCTAGCTACGATCAAACAAAACAAACCGTTGTACTTAATAGTTACTACAGTGTTTCATAGCTGGAGCTACGTTAAGAGAACGACAATAGCTGGCCAGCTAATAGAAAATCTCTAGGCTACACAATTGTCTTAGATCTTCTGGCTACGATCAAACAAAACAAATACTGTAATAGTTACTACAGTGCTGCTATTCGGGGGCTAGCTGGCTAGCTACGTATTTGTTCAATAACAAAAGTTTATCTGCTTAGTTTATAATTTGTGTTAACAAAAGTTTATCTCAATACTTTGTTATGTACTCTTTGTTGGCAATGACAGAGGTCAAATGTTTTCTGTAAGTCTTCACAAGGTTTTCACACACTGTTGCTGGTATTTTGGCCCATTCCTCCATGCAGATCTCCTCTAGAGCAGTGATGTTTTGGGGCTGTTGCTGGGCAACACGGACTTTCAACTCACTCCAAAGATTTTCTATGGGTTTGAGATCTGGAGACTGGCAAGGCCACTCCAGGACCTTGAAATGCTTTTTACGAAGCCACTCCTTCGTTGCCCGGGCGGTGTGTTTGGGATCATTGTCATGCTGAAAGACGCAGCCACGTTTCATCTTCAATGCCCTTGCTGATGGAAGGAGGTCCGATACATGGCCCCATTCATTCTTTCCTTTACACGGATCAGTCGTCCTGGTCCCTTTGCAGAAAAACAGCCCCAAAGCATGATGTTTCCACCCCCATGCTTCACAGTAGGTATGGTGTTCTTTGGATGCAACTCAGCATTCTTTGTCCTCCAAACACGACGAGTTGAGTTTATACCAAAAAGTTATATTTTGGTTTCATCTGACCATATGACATTCTCCCAATCTTCTTCTGGATCATCCAAATGCTCTCTAGCAAACTTCAGACGTGGTAGGCTTTGTTACTTTGGTCCCAGCTCTCTGCAGGTCATTCACTAGGTCCCCCCGTGTGGTTCTGGAATTTTTGCTCACCGTTCTTGTGATTATTTTGACCCCACGGGGTGAGATCTTGCATGGAGCCCCAGATCGAGGGAGATTATCAGTGGTCTTGTATGTCTTCCATTTCCTAATAATTGCTCCCACAGTTGATTTCTTCAAACCAAGCTGCTTACCTATTGCAGATTCAGTCTTCCCAACATGGTGCAGGTTTACAATTTTGTTTCTGGTGTCCTTTGACAGCTCTTTGGTCTTGGCCATAGTGGAGTTTGGAGTGTGACTGTTTGAGGTTGTGGACAGGTGTCTTTTATACTGATAACAAGTTCAAACAGGTGCCTTTAATACAGGTAACGAGTGGAGGACAGAGGAGCCTCTTAAAGAAGAAGTTACAGGTCTGTGAGAGCCAGAAATCTTGCTTGTTTGTAGCTGACCAAATACTTATTTTCCACAACAATTTGCAAATAAAATCATTAAAAATCCTACAATGTGATTTTCTGTTTTTCCCCCCTCATTTTGTCTGTCATAGTTGAAGTGTACCTATGATGAAAATTACAGTCCTCTCTCATCTTTTTAAGTAGGAGAACTTGCACAATTGGTGGCTGACTAAATACTTTTTTGCCCCACTGTATATACACACACTGATTAAAATAAACGCATACAAGAACACACACATACATGTAATAATGTCAGACATGCACACAAACATATTTTTTTGTTTTTTGTTTTAATTATATATTTTTTGCATTGTTATTTGCTGTTTTCTTCTGTCTTTTTCCTTTGTCTCTTTAGTTCATTCTCTTGGTTGTTGGTATATTGAGAGGTTCTTGGGGGTGGGGAATGGAATTAATTGTATTTTTTATTTTTATTTGGGGGTGGGGGGACTATGGGAGGGGTCTTGAATGGTTGAGGGACAGCTATTGGTTGGGGAACTGTGGGGGGCATTGAGGACAGCGTTTTGTTAACAACCTGGTGGTTTACACTATGTCTATGTGTGAATGATGGAAGAATCTTACCTCAGCTGTAGGTCCATTTCAGTGTGTGTGGTCACTTAGACCTACACATCAACCAGTACTGGGACCATTGGAGACTTGGAATGCTTGCTCTCAAAGTGCTGCTTGAATGTCTTCGGGTCTGCATCTACTGTATAAAGGTGAAGTACAAAATGGAGGAAGTTAACAATCTTTGGCTTATATTTTATTCAAAGTTAACACAAATTATAAACTAAGCAATAAGATGCAACAAACTACTAAAAAAATGAAAGACTGTACAAAACAAGCCAGTACAATAGCCTACACATAGAGAGTAACCTAAAAGCACATACAATACCAACCAATACTACTCATCTGACAAGACAGGGCAGGTGTGGACCAGTGCTGCCTTTGCTGCAGTCTTCTGGTCCACAGCTACTCCCTTCTTCTTAACATCCGCCTCCATGGTATCAGTCAACAAGTTCAGCTGTACCCATAGTACAGAATAATGACTTCAATGGGTGGGCGGGTCCAGATATGAATAGCAGGAGCGTGTACAGTATACACTTTTGTTCCAGCCCAGTTTATACCTGATTACAAATCAAGGCCTAGCGCGGTGATTCGTTATGATGATTATTTAAGTCTGGTGTTAGAGCTGGGCTGGGACAAAACCGTTCACACACTTCCTTTGGGGCGGCAGGGTAGCCTAGTGGTTAGAGCGTTGGACTAGTAACCACAAGGTTGCAAGTTCAAACGCCCGAGCTGACAAGGTACAAATCTGTCGTTCTGCCCCTGAACAGGCAGTTAACCCACTGTTCCCAGGCCGTCATTGAAAATAAGAATGTGTTCTTAACTGACTTGCCTGGTTAAATAAAGGTAAAATTAAAAATTAAATTCTGCTCTTCAGGACTTCCTGCAATGACCAAAACAGACCAAAGCAGGAGCACAGTGTTCCAGGTTGAAACAAATTACCTGGTTGAGAGGTGATAAGATAAGGCACACACATTGGCTCTGGAATAGAAAAGGTTCAAATAAGGTTTGCAATTTGGCATCAATAACATGACAGTAATTTTACCAAAAAACACACAGACGTGTGAATACCAATTTATTTAAAACCCACCATAGCAGGTAGGACTAAATAAGGTTACATAACCATGCCTACTAGCTATACTAATGATCTGCTGTCCAGAGGGTAACAGCAAACAGATCAATGTATTCCTGTAGTAAAGTAAGCACACTGTTGACTCAAGAGAGAATGATTATCAATCAGTCCATCTCTGAAACCTCACAAAAAGCCAGACCAAAATAATACTGCTAGCTAAGGCAGCTACAAGTCAATAAGTACTTGAAGTAGGCTACCCATCCCTTACACACATTCACAAACAAACATTATCCAGAACACCTAACTTCACCATCTAAGTTAGCTAGTTAGTTAACTACAGGTTTATATATTGATAAAATCAAAGATTATGGATATACTGACAAGATACAGGTGTCTCCATCCTAACAATGGGAGTCGTTGTCCACAAAGCATCATGGCGGGCTGTCTAGGTCCCGCCTATCCTTTCTTTGGATTGGTGTATACATCTTATTATTGTAATATTTTTTAAATATTCGATGAGGATTGTTGACGTCAGCCGCCAGTATTCAATGGTGAGAAATATTATGCCACCAGCCTCATGACATGAATATGCATAGCCATCTTGAGATAACTCCAATAGAAAGTGTTTTTATCTCAAAGATGCCGGGATGTCACGTGTCCTACTTATATCAGTACACTCGTAACAACTTAAGCATTACAAAACTTTTATTAGATCAAATAAATCTCACGTAGCAAATAACCATTATTTTTGTTGTTGAACTAATTTGACACTCTGTTATTGACTTCCATACAAAAACTCCTTACTTGGTGGGCAAAAACAATGAAAAAACAACCAATGGCTTAGACAGATTTTCCGCTGAGTTGGGCCTCTCTCTTCCTCTTCCTCTCTGATAAAAGTCACCTTGTCTGAGAGAGATTTACACAGTTATCAAAGCGTCACATCAGGGTAAGCCTACACGAAACACAGCCCTTATTTGAAGTTGTTCTAAAATCCCCCATGGGGAAAATTAATGGTTGAAAATCAATTGGAACCATTTCTAAGTTTGACCGTTAGGTTTTATGAGTATTATGACATACTGTGGTACTCTATTCAAATCCTGATTATGGTACTTACACTGTAGATACATTATTTACAGTGGCTGATGAAATTTTACAGCATGTCAGAAGCTGCTATCCACATGCTGTTACAGTATAATATATTTATTATTTTGATGACATATCCCGATAAAATAAAATATTCAAAAGGTCTAGAGTGCCATCTGCATACTCCACAGACAGTGGCCGTGTTCAAGAGCATCAAGACCATGATGTAGCATGGGTAAATTGTGACTGACTGACTGATCTACAAATAATATTGAGTAGTTATTTAGGATGCAAGCCAGGTGATTTGTAGATCAGTCAGTCTCGACTCGCCTTTAATGTCGGCTGCAATAGAGTTTGCCAGCTTGAAGCCCTAAAACCTGGAAATTAGCTATATATTCAGCCATCCCTATGGGAAAGATTCATGGCAAAAGAATGGGGTTTTGGTATAAACGCCCAAAAATAAGGTCTGAGGGTAACACTAGTTTAGGAGATTTTATACATTTTGTTCTATGAGATAATAGCAGTCAGTTAACAAGAGCTTTATGAATTATGAAGCCTTTATGTGCTTTACGTGTTTTTTAAATTACATAAATTCTTCAACTCTTCAAAATACACAAAAAGTGACTGATGAAGATTATCTCCCAAACCTGTGTTTACCACATACCTTATAGACAAATAGTAATGGTGTCTTTTCGTAGGAACTAACTACGGCATGGTTCGTTGGAGAAAGCCTATGAGGAAAATTAATGCCGTTTTTGTACGGTTTTTGGATAAATGCTGAAAAAAAGGTATGTGGTAAACAGGTTTAGATCTTATACATTTTGTTCCATGAGATAATCTTTAACTTTTTGTGAATTTTGAAGAATGTATGTAATAATAAAAAACACATAATCACATAAAGACTTCATAATTCATAAAGTTCATGTTAACTGACTGCTGTTATCTCATAGAACAAAAAGATCTCCTAAACATGTGTTAACCTCAGACCTTATTTTCGCGTTAATTCCAAAACCCTATTCTTTCACCATTAATTTTTCCCACATGAAGGCTGAACCAAAGATGGTTTAGTATGAAGATATGTAGAAATGCTTCTTCAATAGAAATTCCTGATCACGCTTGTAGGCAATGTCCTGGTGACGTTGGCTTGCTAAATGTATGCGCAAAAAAAGACGTAATCTGTTCTAACGGTCGTCTCGCTCCAAACTGCGCATGTGCAAACTCAAAGGCACTCCTATATATAAACAAAAATGTTTTGCCGAAAATAAAAACGTGTCAGCTTGTCACTTTTCGGAGGTTGGAGTAATAACATGTTCAGCTACAATTGACTCACATATAGGTTGTTTCTTTAGATTTCAAGAAAATCAACAACTAAGGAAGAATTGTCCACTTATCTCATTCAGTTCTCAAACCCTAAACCCAGGTCTGGTCTGCCGAGTCTGCTTCGCAAACGTTCCCGGAAGTCTCGCAATGTGTGGCCTTCTGGGTTTAGAAAATGTGGCTGAACGAACCAGAGATAACTAATTTCCGGGTTTTAGGACTACAACAAAGATTTTTATAACTAACCCAAGACAGACCACTGCCGGTCGTTTCCAATGGGAACAAATTAGTCATAGTGGGCAGAACAAGCGAGGGGGGGGGGGGGGGCAGAGCCAAACACGAGTTAGCGAGATTTTACTCACCGCCTTATTATTTAATATTCGTACAGCCCCCGTAGCTAAACCACGCCCCTAACATGATATATGCCTTAGTTAAAGGTCGGGTAGTGACAAATGTCTAAAATTACTTGTCATTAGACATTTGAAATAATGTGTTGACACAACAGCGGCAAATCAAAGTATACTAGCTATGAAACGGGCTTCATCACATTTCATTCTAGAGGAGGGCACCATTTTGAAATAGGGTTGGAAACAATAGAGCTCGCCAGTTTGTAGTCACAGATTGGACAATGAGCCAGGTATTTCACCAGATGTTATAAATGTGAAGCATCCGGTTTGCTTTTCCACTCACTACCAAATATGGGGATGAGAAAAAGCCTAGTTGCCAGCAATTGGAGAACATGGAGCGAAATGGATTTTTGGCTAATTTTCTCACTGATTGAACGTTTTATCTCAATACAGTTTTCTGTTCCAAAAACTAAAATATGTTACGAATAGAGTGAACTAAGTTTAGTCAAATTTACCCTTTGCAAAAGTCGTAAAAAAAATGCGTTGTTTATTAGTAGTACAACGGCGAATTGAGTTATTGCACACGCGCATTTCAGAGTAGGTGTTTCTTAACGGAAATATGCAAATTATAACTAGAACGCGCCAATAGGATCGCTCTTTGTTAGACCAATCGAAAGAGAGAGGGGCGGGATAAATCTATACGACGCTATTTGCTGCTGGGGAAATTGAGTTTTGGGGTTGTGCAGTATTTTTGCCGGGCGGAAACTCCCGCCATTTTTTTCAACCCAGTAATTCATCTCTTGCATATTTCAATTAAGTTATTACAACCCTTTACTATCATTGTAACAACTTAAACTTTCATGGACGGAAACTGCGAGTCAAAAAAATAATCGCTCCGTGAGAAGAGGCCTAGTCTTTGAGACTGGAGTGGAGAGCGCGCCAGACCCCCTGACGAGAACCTCCGCTGTTGCCGCGAGTTGGAGAATTCTGTCAGCTCGCCTCTCCATCCTCCTTTGGGAAAAGCTAGCAGAAGTTTCTCCGGATAGCCTACCCGAAGAGTCCATTATCATTGCACATTTTTAAGCAGCTGTTTTTGTCAAGTTTGTGTTGATTAACAATGTCACAACTACCGGCGAACAGAACAAGGATGCGATTTGACTGCTAGCAAGAAGTGCTGTGTTATTGTTTGCGAGGATTTAGCCGACTTGCTAGGTTAGCTAGCTAGATGCTACACGTTGAATGCTCCTGGAATATTTTTGGATACTTGACTACATGCTAAGGCCATATTGTCATATTTTGCGTAGTTTCGTGGTAGGAGTTTTATTTTTTAAGACGTCATCGCTGCCGTTTCGTATTCAGGATGGCACCACTGCTGGGCCGGAAACCCTACCCGCTGGTTAAGCCGCTAGCCGAGCCGCCAGGCCCAGAGGAGGAGGTCTACATCATCGAACACACCAAGGAGGCCTTCAGGAACAAAGAGTATCCTTTCACATTATGGCAAAGCCGACTCAGTTCGCCAGCTAGCTAGCTGACTGTCAAAGCAAAACCATTATGCACACTTATCGGAACATCGCGTTTTGTGTCAGTGTTTTAAATGTTGTTCAGCTTCTGAATATTAATAATAGCTAAATAGCTAACGTTAGCTATGTCGGATTTGTTGTGCTTCTTTGGGATTGTTTTCCCTATCGTAATATGCCAACAGTCACTCACTGTTATTTCGTAGTCAAAGTTGTGCTCTCTTTATAAAACTAGTTAACTGTTAGCTAACGTTACGGTTTGTCTAGTCAAGTACTACTAAAGTTACTACTATTACTTGACAATTGCGCTAACTAGCTGATCTATGCATAACTGGTTTTGGTGATTCTCACGGTCTCGGAGTTTGTCATGCCGTCTCGGTGGCGCGTTTACTAGCATGGCTAGCTAACTTTACAGTGTAGACTGAAGAACAAGCATATTATATCACGTCAGTTCTGACACTAACGTTAGCTCATGATCAAATCGGAAGGATTTGACTTGCAGATCAAACTGGTAAGTTTGACTTGTTGGAAATACAACGGTTGTAATATGACTTGTAAGAAAAGGCAAACGTGTTCATGAATCGCTTTCCAATCAAGTGTAGCCGGTGCATGGCCGCCAGGCATGCCCGATTTATATACTAATGCATCGTTCAGGTTGCTCAGCGGTGTAATAAAAATACAGTTCAATGCATTGTTTTGAGGTCCCCTAGCCTTACTACCAAAATATACAGAAGTATTTTGGTGCCCCACGTGAGTTTGACATGTATTGCTCCTTGAGGCTGCATAACTCACTAGGCCAAGATCCCCACTTTTTGTCTGTCTCGTCTAGAGGTACAGTACACTAACCTTATCTGATAAACAGCAAATTACGTGCCACCTGTAAACAAACCCTAATACTACTACTATACCAGTGCAAAGCATCATCAAACCAAACGTTTGTGCTCTGCATTTTGTGAGTCAGTGCAATATAACAAGTAAAGTTTGTACTGCTTAACATCTAGTTCTAGATGACAAGGTCCGAATGATATAAACATGTGTTTTAACACATTGCTTAGTCCCTACAGAGAGGAAGACTTGTCAGATTTAGTTTCAGCTTGAGCACGGCGTTTCTGGGGATTATCCTGCGCTTTGGCTCTGTTATGAAAGGATCCAGAATGTATGCTTGGTGTGGGACGTCCCTCACATCCGGTCTTTTAATTATTGAGATCAATTGCTCCTAACATGATTCATTAATTATGAATGCGGGGTCTCTCTGGGTATGCTGTAGCGCTAACTGAGTCAAGTGACTACGTGGATGTTCCTATCCTGTGTCCTAGTACCCACACTATGCGATTGAGGGGAATATATGTTGTTATCCTGATGAAATGGTTACAGCGAGTATGAGGCGCGCCTGCAGAGATACGCCGAACGCATCTGGACATGCAAGAGCACTGGCAGCAACCAGCTCACACACAAGGAGGCCTGGGAGGAGGAGCAAGAAGTCACTGAACTGTGAGTAACAAGCAAGTCTAGCTTGAGCGACATTATGACCGCTAACAGAAATGCTCTGTTTCAAAAGAAATATAAATCATCATTACATGCAGAGGCTAAAAAGATCAGTGTAGCACACACTGCTCACTGACTCCAGTTGAAGGTCACATGATTTACACCTGTGTTATTGGATGTTCCCCGCACTCCTCCTTCCTTTCTATTTGCAGGACATATGGATTGAGTCATCCTGGAATCTAGTAAATCCAGTGACGGGGAGAATGCATTTTATTTCATGAAAAGAGGAGGGTGCTAAATAGGAGTGTGGCCTGGTCTAGAAACAACCCCTAGGCACTTGTGTGCATCTGAAGGGATTGGATTAGGGATTGTTTATAGACCAGGTCTAGGTTCTCTCATTTGAAACGTGTCCAGATTGGCTGCCGTGGCATTGAGCGCTGTGGGAGGACATTAAGCTTTGAGTTCTGTGTGTACACGAATGACCTCAGAGCAGTGCCACAGCCAGGCTGTGCTCCTCCGGCACCCTCAGCGCAGGTCAGTCAGGATCAGCAGCCGTATTTAAAGATGTCTATTTATACCAGGCAGGGAAGCCAGGGTTTGAATTGGCTCCCCTGTTGGAGAAGTGGTTGTGTACAGATAGGATAGGCATTGGTGGTCCTAGCAGTCTGTTTCATTGAGGTGTGTGTTCAGTTGTATGTATTCCTTGGATTGGACTGCTCCGTGCATGTTTATGAATTACGGAAAGCATTTGCAGGTGACTTGATTAATGAAATGGCAGTAGCCGCAGTAAGCCATCTGTCAAAATTATTTGACTGGAAGTGCACCAATATACCCAAATCAGTTAGCGTAAGAAGATTGCTGGCATTTTCTATTGAGTGTTAGATAAATGAGATGTTTGACATGAGTGTTTTATGCCCAGGCTTCAGGAGGAATACCCACTATGGTTTGAGAAGCCGGTCCTGGAGATGGTCCACCACAACACGGTCTCCCTGGACAAGCTGGTGGACCAGGCCTGGGTGGAGATCCTCACCAAGTACGCCATAGATGAGGAGTGTGACTTTCTGGTGAGGTTTTTTTTTTTTTGGTCGAATGCTGTGAATGTTTGTTTTCATGTGGTGTGATAGTAGTCAATGAAGGTGGAAGAAATACTGTTAATGGAAAATATGTTGATAGAAAATTAACTAGCTTTTTACCCCCCTCCACCTATTAATTTTGTTTTTATCAAGGTGGGGAAGGAAAAGAGTTTGCGGGTTAAGGTCTTGAAGATACACCCGCTTGAGGGGAACGCTGAGGGGGAGACGTCAGAGAAGAAGCTAGAGGGAGCCTGCGATTCTCCTTCCAGCGACAAGGAGAATGCAAGCCAGGAGAACCAGAAGAAGGAACAACAGCTGCCCAGAGAGGAGGAGAGCCCCAGGGAGACTAGGGAAAGCAGGAGAGAGAGCCTCAGTGAGTACAGCACCTTTGGGACATGTTGTGCTAACAAATACAATTATTACATTTTGGGTAACCTACACCAAAATCCACCACAGTAGGTGTGTGAACGTTTAAACTAAATTGGGATCCTTAAAGTTAAGGAAAACTCTGACCCATTTTTTTTTTCAACAAAATGTTAATTGCAGTGCAGTTACAGTGGTGTGAGGTACTTAATATGGATAGGGGAGACGCTAGCATCTCAACTGGCCAGTTGCTGGGGGAAATGCAGAGCGCCAGATTCAAATAAAATTAGAAAAATTCAAACTTTCATTAAATCACACATGTAAGATAGTAAATTAAAGCTACACTCGACGTGAATCCAGCCAACATGTCAGATTTTTTAAATGCTTTTCGGCGAAAGCATAAGAAGCTATTATCTGATAGCCTGCACCATCTGCACCAGCAGTAAACAAAGGAGCTAGCATAGCAGGCGCTACACAAAACGCTGAAATAAAATATAAAACAGGCATTACATTTGACGAGCTTCTTTTGTTGGCACTCCAATATGTCCCATAAATATCACAATTGGTCCTTTTGTTCGATTAATTCCGTCCATATATATCGAAAATGTCCATTTATAAAGCGCATTTGAGCCAGAAAAAAACAGCGTATTTCACTACAAAATATTTCTGAACAGTTAGTCCTCTGGGTTTTGCCTGCTACATAAGTTCTGTTATACTCAGACATGATTCAAACAGTTTTAGAAACTTCAGTGTTTTCTATCCAAATCTATGAATAATATGCATATCTTATATTCTTGGCATGAGTAGCAGGGAGTTTAAATTGGGCACGCTATTTATCCAAAAGTGAAAATTCTGCCCCCTAGCTTTAAGATGTTAAAGGAAAACTATTTTATATATGAATGCAATGCAAAAAATAAACATGTCAGTTTAAACCATGTGTCAAACTCATTCCATTGAGGGCGGAGTGACTGCGGGTTTTCACTCCTCCCTTGTTACTTGATTGATGAATTTAAGGTCACTGATTAGTAAAGCAACTTACCTCAACTGGTTGTCTTAATTGAAACCAAAAACCATCAGTTTTGACACATCCCTAAAATAGAGCACATGGAGCTTTAAGATGTGTGCTAGTTCAGAGACCTCAGTTTTTACATTATTAAAGAGAATTGTCAAATGGACAAATTTGTACATGTAAAAATAGCATAAAATCCACACAGGCCTGATCCCCAAAAATTCACATGCGTGTAAAAAATATACTGTGTGCCTGTTTCCCATGAGGTGACCGAGCACGGCGCTCCCCCAGGAAAACTCCCACAGCTATGAAGGAGGAGAAGAAGAGATGGGTGATGCCAAAGTTCCTGCCACACAAGTATGACGTGAAGCTGATCAGTGAGGACAAGGTTGGTGTCCTCTCCACTGCTTTAAAATGTCTGGTTCACTTCCGCCCATCAAGTGTGCACATGTTTTATGTAACTGGGTCGTGTTCATTGGTTACACAATGGGGGGGGGGAATGGATCGGAACAGGAAGGGGCTACCAAAACTTGTCGAATAGGAAATGCACATTTTTGGTTTCCGTTACCAAATAGATGGAAAATATTTTCAATTGCATGCTGTAATGAACACAACACTGGGGTCTATGTTATGTAATTTATATACATTTTTAAACCCTACACCAACAGGTCATCAGTGATGTCCCAGTAGACAGCCTCTTCCGGACTGAGCGCCCTCCGACCAAGGAGATCATGCGCTACTTCATCCGCCACTATGCACTCCGGCTTGGGATGGGAGAGACGGCCCCCTGGGTGGTGGAGGATGAACTGGTGAAGAAGTTCAACTTGCCCAGCAAATTCAGCGACTTCCTCCTGGATCCACACAAGGTAAACCTAGATTTATATGGTGTTTTAACTTTTTTTGTTGTTGTTCAAAAACCTCCACATAATCTCCTGTTGATTTTGGAGCAATGGATTATGTGATGGACATGTTGATAAAATAAAACAGTAAGACAAAACAGCATCATACATTGCCTTTAGAAACTATTCATACCCCTGACTTATTTTACTTTTTGTTCTTACAGCCTGAATTGAAATGTTAAATCTCACCCTTCTACATACAATACCCCATGACAGTGAAAACATGTTTTTAGAGGTTTTTGATAATTTATTGAAAATTAAATACAGAAATATCTAATTTTTAAATTCGTTTTCACACCCACTGAGTCAATACTTTGAAGAAGAACGTTTGGCAGCGACTATAGCTGAGTCTTTCTGGGTTAGTGTCTAAGAGCTTTCCACACCTGGATTGTGCCCATTTGTTATTTTGTAAATTCTTCAAGCTCTGTCAAATTCGTTGTTGAACATTACTAGACAACAATATTCAGGACCTGCCATAGATTTTCAAGTAGATTTAAATCAACTAAATTGTCAACTCAGGAACATTCCCTGTCTTGGTGAGCAGTTCCAGTGTAGATTTGGCCTTGTGTTTTAGGTTATTGTCCTACTGAAAGGCGAATTAATCTCCCAGTGTCTGGTGGAAAGCAGACTGAACCTCTTAAGATTTTGCCTGTGGTTAACTCCAGTCTGTCTTTTATTATTTTTTCCTGAATATCTCCCCAGTCCGTAAAGATTACAAGCACACCCATAACATGATGTAGCCGCTGCTATGCTTGCAAATATGGAGAGGCTTACTCAGTAATATGTTTGGGGCAAATCCAGTACTTTGTATTCAGGACAAAAAGTGAATTGCTTTGTCAATTTTTTTGCAGTATTACTTTGTTGCAAACAGGATGCATGTTTTGTAATATTTTTTATTTTGCACAGGCTTCCTTTTCACTCTGTCAATTACGTTAGTATTTTGGAGCAACTACAATGTTGATCTATCCTCAGTTTTCTCCATTGATTGGCCTCCTAGAGAAATCCATGACTGGTTTCCTTCCTCTTCGACAACTGAGTTGGGAAGGATGCCTTTATCTTCGTAGTGATATGTATTGATACACCATGCAAAAGTGTAATGACTTCATCATGGTCAAAGGGATATTCGATGTCTGCTTTGTTTTTTACCCATCTACCAATTGGTGCCCTCCCTGGTTGAATCTGTTTGAAATTTACTGCTCGACTGAGGGACCTTACAGATTGTGTGTGGGGTACAGAGATGAGGTAGTCATTTAACAAATGTTCAACACTATTAATTCAGAGTCCATGCAACTTAAGTCAAGGGGTATGAATATTTTCTGAGGGCACTGTGTTTTTTATATAACATTTGTTTTTAAGTATGTGACTAATAGTTTTGTTTGCCTTCTAGTTTTTCACAGAGAATCCAGTCTCAGCCAAGCGCAAGAGCCTGACCTCAACAGAGGGCAAATCCAGTAAGAAGCCGAAGACCTCGAACACCCCGGGAGGAGGGAATTCGGGGAACGAGAAGAAAAATGATTCTCTCGGCATGCCCCTGAGCCCTACAATCTGGGGCCACATGCAGGTTTCTCAAATTTTATACATGCTGATGTAATCTCGTTTGCATATATTTTTAGCTGGCTTAGTGGTTTTCTAAAGAATCAGAGGATTTGTTAGATGTTCAATTGAATTTGCATATTTAGTCTTGCAATGGATTGAATCAATAAAGCATCCATTTATTTTGTAGATGAAAATGAATGGCTCGCCTCTGAAGGTAAAGAACTCCGGAACCCCCAAGAAAAGAGAGGGTGGGGCTTCTGTACTCTCCTCCCCCAAATCCAGCAAAAAACCTGGAGACAAGAAATCTGCTACTGGCAAAAAGACCCCCGGCAAGAGCTGCCAGAAGGCATCATTCAAAAAGGATGAAAAGGGTGGAGGCTCCAAGAAGCCCAAGATGAAGCAAATGACTCTGTTGGACTTGGCCAAGAGCCCTCATTCCGCTGGAAGCCCCAAGAAGAGAGCCCGGAGCACCAGCCTAGGGACCCCCAAGCTTGGCAAGTCCCTGCACCCCATGGCCCTGCATCTGCTGCGCTACTACAAGGAGCACAAGGGCAAGGAGGACAAGAGGAACGCCATGTCCTGTCTCATATCCAAGGCGGCCAAGGCCCTCTCGCCTGAGGACCGGGGCCGGCTTCCTGAGGAGCTCTGCGATCTTGTCCTGAAGCGCTGGGAGTTGCTGGAGCACAAGAAGAAATGGGCAGCCATGAGTGAGGAGGAGAAGCGGGACGTGATGAGGAAGAGGCGTGAGGAGATCAAGGAGAAGCTCCGGGAGAAGACTAAGGAGCGGCGGGAGAAGGAGCTGCAGGTGCGCCGTGAGCAGCAGCGCCGCTATGAGGACCTGGAGATCGAGGGCGGCAAGGCACTGCCTGTCTTCAAGCTGGTCGACATGCCAGAGGGCCTGCCCAATTCCCTGTTCGGAGATGTGGCCATGGTGGCGGACTTCCTCAACTGCTACGCGGGCCTGCTAATGCCCGATGACCAGTACCCGGTGACGGCAGTAGCCTTGATGGAGGCTCTGGCCGGGGAGAAGGCAGGTTTCCTATACCTGAACCGTGTGCTGGTGGTGCTGCTGCAGACCCTGCTGCAGGACGAGCTGGCCGAGGGCTACAGCGAGCTGGACATGCCCCTGTCGGAGATCCCCCTCACCCTGCACTCTGTCTCTGAGCTGGTGCGCCTGTGCCTGCGGCCATGTGACGCCCACGGCGATGACTCGGGCTCCGGGGGGGATGATTGGGGCACCCTAGGGGGCTTCGACCAGGTGGTAAGCAGTGAGTTCCTTGAGCGGCTGGAGGCGGTGGAGGTGTTCGAGTTGACATCAATGGAGAAGGCCAGCCTGCTGGTGGCACTGTCTCACCGCATCCTCATGACCTACTCGGTGGAGGACCACGTGGACTCCATGCAGCAGCGCTCGGCCGAGCTGTGGAAGGATAGGCTGGCCTCGCTCAAGGAGGTCAACGACCGCAAGCGGGCTGAGAAGCAACGGCGCAAGGAACAAGCTGATGTCAAAGGCGAGGAGGCTGCCAGTGGCGACACGCCGTCAGCCATCACCAAGGTGGAGAAGAAGAAAGAGGGTAGCACCAAGAAAGAGGTGAAGGTGAAAGCAGAGCCGGTGGCCGCGGAGCCGGAAGACATGATCAGTACGGTTAAGAGTAGGAGGCTGATGTCCATCCAGGCCAAAAAGGAAAAGGAGGAGCATGACAGACAGAACAAAGGTTAGGACAGCTGGACATGTAGATCATTAGACTGGGCCAGTTTTCCTTTTCCTGGTGAGGAATTACTCCCTATCATTAGGCAACAGTAAACATGTCGTCCCCACGAATGATGCAGCGTCCCTTTGAGCCAATCAGTGTAATTTTGAAAATGCCAGGTCTCTATGGCAAGACACATCATTCACTCAAGTTTTGTCAAAATTCAGCCAGTGGTGTTTTGAGTTTGTGGGTAAGGTAGACTCCTGTCCCAGAGCATGTGCCAAATTTCATCACTGAGTCAAACCGATCAAGAAATAGAAACGTGTCCGTTATAGCGCCACCGTGCGGTCGATATGATTGTTCTTGCATATGTTGTTTCTTGAGTGTTTTCAACATGTGTACCAAATGTTACAATATGAATATCGTTGACAGATTTATATGCATTAGTGCCAGACCACGCACACATGAGTTTTTTGGTCAATAGCGTCCATGTTTTTAGGTACTAGTCTGGAAAATATTGCTTGATGTGGCATTGGCCATAGATGCCACAGCAAGTTTCATGCAGATTGGTCATTCAGTGACAGAAGAGTCGCGGGGAAATCTTTTTGAATATATAAAATAAAAAGAGATGGGGGTGGGGGGGGGTAAATGGTGGAAAGTCCATGTCTGACCTTATGAGTCTGAGGCAAATATGTTCCTTGTGAGGAGAGGGACCTATGTTCCAAATGTCATGATTGTAGATCAAACGGTGAGGGGCTTGACCTTTCAAAGTTTGCATTTTCAATTTGTTACAGCGCCATCATCTGGCCATTTTGTAAATGCCACATCTCTATGGTAAGACTCATCTTTCACACAAGTTTTGTTAATGGGGCCAATGCGGTCTGAAGTCTCGTGTGACTAACTTATTAACAGACAGAGACAGATCCACAGTCCTCACCCCGATTTTCATTGTGGGGGACAATTAGAAAGGATAAGATGGCTTTGGTTGAGTCCATAGTTGCTTAGGTGATTTATGCAATGGCAATGCTCTGTTATGAATGAGTGCCAACTCAAATTCTGTTTTGTCTCCCCTCAGAGCGTATGGAGAAAGAGGCGGAGGAGGAGCGTGTCCGCAAGCAGAAGGCTGCAGCGGAGAGGGCCTTCCAGGACGGCATCGCCAAAGCCAAACTGGTGCTGAGGAGAATCCCACTGGGAACTGATCGAAACCATAACAGGTCAGCACACACAATTCAAAGGTTCACAATATGTTTAGGTGTTTTATTTACAGTCGACTCTTGATACATGCATATAGTGCTCTGGTTTAGTGCATGCATCCTCAACGGTCCCAAGACATTGGATATATTAGGAATCGACAACTATGTAAACTGTTTTACCACATACAGTTGATTCAGGTCACTGTTGGTTTATATTACCATCGGTATTGACCCGCCAACTCTTTGTCTGTGTGTTAGGTACTGGCTGTTTTCTGATGTTGTGCCTGGCCTGTACATAGAGAAGGGCTGGGTGCACGACAGCATTGACTACAGTTACACCCTCCCCCTGGAAGAGGCTACAGCCGAGCCTGAGGACGAGGAGGCTACCAAAGAGGAGACTAATGGTAAGTTTGTACACTGTCATCACAGCTGAGAGTCGAGGCGGCAGGGTAGCCTAGTGGTTAGAGCGTTGGACTAGTAACCGGAAGGTTGCAAGTTCAAACCCCAAATCTGACAAGTTCAAAAACCCAAATCTGACAAGTTCAAAAACCCAAATCTGACAAGGTACAAATCTGTTAACCTAGGAAATTGAAAATAAGAATTTGTTCTTAACTGACTTGCCTGGTTAAATAAAGGTAAAATAAAAAGTCTGCCAACCTTAGTACTAGTACACCTTATGCTCTTCACTAGCTATGTTTATGTCCCAGAAGAGTAAATAAATATAGCTGTGTGCACATGACAGAAAGGACACAAGATCAGTTGAATAACAAAACAAGCACTCGATCATGTAGAAACTATTATGTGGAATCATGAGTCTAAATACAAAATCTGGAGTGAATCTGTTGAATGGTTCATGAGGAGAATGCTTGCAGATTTTGAGCATTAACGTTACATGTGCAAAGAATGAGTTACAATAGTTTCCTTGTTTTAGATGTCAATACGAAATTCATTGGTTTCTTAAGGACATCCACGATAGCGATGACAAGTTGATGGTCCGATGTTGAGTGGATTTACACTGGTTTTAAATGGACACATCAAATAACTCTTGGCCATTTCTGTAATTTTTCTCAAACTATGTTAAGACTTGTACCATGGGCCTACATGTAATTTGGTTCTTTTGGTCATGAGAAAAAGTATTTGGTAGTATTTTTAGCATATGTGCTAATTTGCATCTACTGGTATAGTGTGGCAATATTTGAATACATCAACTTTATTTTCTTAAACTCTTTAGACTATTGTGATGAGTCAAAAGACCAAAATTTGAGTAAATTTGGAGCATTAGCTTTACATCAAAAGGTGAATTGTTAATGGTTTCCTTATTTCTTAAGATCTCAGTGCCAAACTTAGTTTCAAGTTGATAGGCCATTGTGGAGTGGATTTACAAAGGATTTCAATGGACATGTAAAATCTGCTTTCCTTATTTATTATTAACTCAGCCATCTCTTAACCTAAGTCAAAGTCGGGGTGTGTGGTCGACCTCATCTCTGCTCTCACATCCAACCTGGATCGATGTTTGGTTTTAATGCAGACAAGAGCACTAAATCCAGCTTCACACAGACATGAGCTGGCAAAGGGTGCCATAGGTTTTTATGGTCAAATCATGACTTCAGTGATCTTCAGGTCAGAAAGTCTGAGTTCTCGAAAGAGGCCTGAGATTCTGAGTTGTAACTGTTCAAAACAATTTTTCCTAGTCTGAGCTCTTTTTATTATTTTATTTTTATACATGTTCCCAGCTGTCTTGAACACACTGAAGTTGGAGATTTCCTAGTTTTGAACGTGGCATTAATGATCAAAATGAGACGGCAGGGTTTTCTCTTTGAGTCAGGAACCTAAAGACCTGCATGCTTCTGTTCAGTTTGTTCAGTTTCCCAAATATGTCTGTTACGTAAGCAAGGAGACACATTTTATTTTCATAGAAAGTCACCAAAGTTCTTCTCTCAATGTGAAAATCTCACGCGACCCCATTTTTATATCGGGTGATCCCTAGTTTGGGAATCGCTGTCTTAACCAATCCCTTCGTTTTTCTCAAACTAAGTTACAGGGTGCGTACGTCATGAAAATCCTGGAAGTAATGGAATTTAAAAAAAAGTTTTCCATCAACTTCTCCGTTGCTCGCAGAGATACTGTCGGACATTGCAGCAGCAGTTAGGCCTATATATAGCCTGTAAAATATGGTAGAGAACAGACTAGGTAGCCAGTTAAACTTATATTGTACCCTGTAGTTAACTGTTTAGCTGTAGTTAGCTTGTATGTTTTCGTCATGTTCCAAAAACAAATCCACTGAAACCTGCGAATAAGGCCATATAAAGTTGATTAATTTAAACCATTATTTTTATAACACACGATTCACTTCGCCATTGTATTAGTTGGGATTAGTTAGTATTAGGGGGTTAAAAAGATTAGCTGTAGCTTTTCTTTTGGATTAGCTTTTCTTTTTTCAACTTGTTTTGTAAATACTTTCAGTTGATTTGGGCATCCACTGTATGGGACATGACAAATCAATAGATGCTAGTCAGCCTGCAAAGTAAACACTTCTAAGGTAGCGAAGATCAAAATGACTACACTAAAAGGTACATTTTACTGAAAATTTGTGGGCTTGCTTCAACTGAATAAAAATATTTCTAGCCTACCATAGCATTTGATCTTTGATGTATTAAATTAGTGAGTTATTTCAAAAGGCATAATGTGTTTGGTTGCAATGTTATACATGACAGCTAGTGGATGTGCAGGCTGTTATTCCAGTACCCCTCTGTTTGAGCAGAGCTTGATCAAAAGCCTGCAGAACTAGTAGCTCTCCAGACTGAGGGTTGACCACATGTGTTTTATACAGTTGTCGAACTGGTATTCTACTTTGAGGTTAAAAAGATTAGCTGTAGCTTTTCTTTTGGATTATGTGGCTTCAACTTGTTTAAAAAAAATACTTCCACTTGATTTGGGCATCCAATGTATGGGACATGACAAATCAATAGATGCTCGTCAGCCTGTTAACCAACCAACCAATTAGTTGGGATTGGTTGGTTAAGTGCCTTGCACAATGACAGGAGATGCTACATGGGGATCAGAGCGCAGCCTCTGTCAATACCACATGACACATACTTTTTTTTAAATGTAAAAGTCATGATATACCATATGTCAAAAATGTATGAACCCTGAAGTTAAGAGAATCCTACGTACTGAGTTTGAGTTTAAAAAAATAAATTTCCAAAATGGAGGAAAATCAACCTGGGTGACCTTATGGGCCCTTGAGGCAAATTTGTTCAGCATTTAAAAGACGCCTACATACAAAGTTTAGTCTCTAGGGCAAACACGGCGACTGATATGAGGATTTAAGTGAAACCGCTTATAACGGTACCATTCTTTGCTAAATTACTCATAACCCTGTAGTTTGTTGGGCAACTTAGGAAAAATGTTAGTTATTTGAACATATCAAGAAAGAAATAAGAATTAAGAAAATAATATAATCACTTCTGTGAAACCTATAATATTCTTAATATTATTAGTTGTAGTTGCAGCATTAAACCTGGGTCGTATTCATTAGGTCACACCGTAGAAAAACCTAGTGCAACAGGAAAAACAAAAATAAGCTATTCTTATTGGTCAAGTTCAGAGAGTCCCTAACTTTCTTTGCCTTTGTGCCTACTGAACACGACCCTGTTCTGTTTCTGGTCCTGCAGATGTTGAGGAGGACGGTGGCAGTCTAGATGGTGCTCTGAGCGAGGGAGCCCACCAGGGGGTGCTAGCCGCCGTCTGCATCGAGACCACTACTCCCAACCAGGGACAGAACCTCTGGTGAGAAACTCACTGACAGAAGATCATTGGTTGACTTGATAACCATACAGATTAGTCGTTCAATAACAATGTTAAAACGATACTTACACCAGAGATCAGATTATATTTGTGCTATGGTATATTATGTGTTTACACCACGCTTGTGTTGAAGGTTTGTGTGTGATGCTCCACGGGAACTCGATGACCTGGTGGAGAGCCTCCACACGCAGGGTGTGAGAGAGAGTGAGCTGAAGACCAAGCTGCAAGTCAGGTGAGGAGACATTTGCCTTATATTCCACATACCGAGCCACTGTCGTAACCGGCCGCGACCGGGAGGTCCATGGGGCGACGCACAATTGGCCTAGTGTCGTTCGGGTTTGGGAGGGTTTGGTAGGTAAGGAAATCCTTGTCTCATCGCGCACCAGCGATTCCTGTTGCGGGCCGGGCGCAGTGTGCGATAACCAAGGTTGCCAGGTGCACAGTGTTTCCTCCGACACATTGGTGCGGCTGGCTTCCAGGTTGGATGCGCGCTGTGTTAACAAGCAGTGCAGCTTTGTTGGGTTCTGTATCAGAGGACGCTTGACTTTCAACCTTCGTCTCTCCCGAGTCCATACAGGAGTTGTAGCGATGATACAAGATAGTAGCTACTAAAACAATTGGATACCAAGAAATTGGGGAGAAAAGGGGTAAAATTCAACAAAAAAAGAAAGTAAAAGTGCAATATGTGCTAACGTTTCAGTTCCTTGCTCAGAACATGAGAACACATGAAAGCTGGTGGTTCCTTTTAACATGAGTCTTCAATATTCCCAGGTAAAAAGTTTTAGGTTGTAGTTATTATAGGACTATTTCCCTCTACCATTTGTGTGTTCATATACCTTCGACTATTGGATGTTCTTATAGGCACTTTAGTATTGCCAGTGTAACAGTATAGCTTCCGTCCCCCTCCTTGCTCCTACCTGGGCTCGAACCAGGAACACATCGACAACTGCCTCGAAGCAGCGTTACCCAGCGTTACCCATCACTCCACAAAAGCCGCTGCCCTTGCAGAGCAAGGGGAACAACTACTCCAAGTCTCAGAGCGAGTGATGTTTGAAACGCTATTAGCACGCACCCCGCTAACTAGCTAGCCATTTCACATCAGTTACACCAGCCTAATCTCGGGAGTTGATAGGCTTGAAGTCATAAACAGCCGCTGGCAAAACGCACAACAGTGCTGTTTGAATGAATGCTTATGAGTCTGCTGGTGCCTACCATCGCTCAGTCAGACTGCTCTATCAAATCATAGACTTAGTTATAACATGATAACACACAGAAATACGAGCCTTAGGTGATTAATATGGTAGAATCCGGAAACTATCATCTCGGAAACAAGACGTTTATTCTTTCAGTGAAATACGGAACCGTTCCGTATTTTATCTAATGGGTGGCATCCATAAGTCTAAATATTCCTGTTACATTGCACGACCTTCAATGTTATGTCATAATTACGTACAATTCTGGAAAATTAGTTTGCAACGAGCCAGCCGGCCCAAACTGTTGCATATACCCTGACTCTGCGTGTAATGAACGCAAGAGTAGTGAGACAATTTCACCTGGTTAATATTGCCTTCTAACCTGGATTTCTTTTAGCTATATATGCAGGTTTAAAAATATATACTTCTGTGTATTGATTTTAAGAAACTCATTGATGTTTATGGTTAGGTACAGTCGTGCAACGATTGTGCTTTTTTCGCAAATGTTAAATCATCCCCCGTTTGGCTGTCATTGTTAGGAAGAAAGTCTTCACACAGTTCAACCAGCCAGGCATCCCAAACTGCTGCATATACCCTGACTCTGTTGCAAGAGATGTGACACAATTTACCTAGTTAAAAGAAATTCATGTTAGCAGGCAATATTAACTAAATATGCAGGTTTAAAAAATATATACTTGTGTATTGATTTTAAGAAAGGCATTGATATTTATGGTTAGGTACACGTTGGATCAACGACGTTCCTTTTTCGCGAATGCGCACCGCATTGATTGTATGAAACACAGGACACTAGATAAACTAGTAATATCATCAACCATGTGTAGGTTAACTAGTGATTATGATTGTTTGTTTTTTTATAAGATAAGCTGAATGCTAGCTAGCAACTTACCTTAGCTTCTTACTACATTTGTGTAACAGGCAGGCTCCTCGTGGAGTGCAATGTAAGGCAGGTGGTTAGATCGTTGGACTAGTTAAATAAAGGTGTTTAAAAAAAAAAAAAAATTGTTAAAAAACTTGACATCAGCCCTACTTAATCGGCCATTCCGATGAATCGGCCGACGTCTATTACATTACTCATATGTATATACTGTACTCTCTACCATATACTGCATCTTGCCGATGCCATTCGGCCATTGCTCGTGCATCTATTTTTATGTACATATTCTTATTCATTCCTTTACACTTGTGTGTAGAAGGTAGTTGTTGTGAAATTGTTAGATACTACTGCGTGGTCGGAAATAGAAGCACAAGCATTTCACTACACTCGCATTAACATCTGCTAACCATGTGCATGTGACAAAAAACATTTGATTTGACCCTCCACCAATTCATTCACTCACCCAATGACTGCTTTGTGAGCGACGCCACACTTTATCTAGTCCTATTTATGCAAATGGCCCAGTGTTTTTCCTGGTTAGATCCCATGGATCAGGTTTATGTGTGTGACTGATTGACTGGGTATTGTACGCTGACAGGTACCAGGACATCCTCCACTCTATCAACCTGGCCCGCAAGGGGAACCCGGGGCTGAGGAGCTGCGACGGCCACCAGGAGCTGCTTAAGTACCTGCGCAGCGATGTCATCGAGGTGGCCTCGCGCCTCCAGAAAGGCGGCCTGGGTTACATGGACGACAGCATGGATGAGTTTGAGAGAAAGGTAACTATTTATTCACACAATCAATTGACATGTTTGGAATCAGGAGTTTATCCTGATCACATATCTGGTCAGGTCATATGGGCAGGAAAAACTAATGGCCATACATATTATTTTGTATCTACAAACTTTTCAAGATTTTTGTCAATACCCATTTACCTGTATTTGTCTTTGGGCCTTGCACATCCAGAAGAGTATGACCTCTGAACTTGACCATTCCCCTCTGACTCCTGTCTGTCTCTGTGTGTTCAGGTGCGTGACCTGGAGAACCTAAAGGACTTTGGGGAGTGCGTCATCACCCTCCAGGCCTGCGTCATCAAGAAGTTCCTGCAGGGCTTCATGGCCCCCAAGCAGCAGAAGAAGAAAAAGCAGGAAGGGGAGGAGAGCAGGAAAACTGAGGAGGTGGATGAGGAGAAGAAGCTGGCGGAGGAGGCAAGGGTGAGTAATACCTATTTTAGACAGAACATGGTATGTTACCTGTAACTTAAAACAAGGCAACCCCTTTTTGAACAGCCCCTTTTTTTTATCACCTTCTTGCAAGTAGCTCGGGCAGTGTAGGCCATCATTGTATATAAGAATTTGTTCTTAACTCATGCTCTCTAGTTAAATAAATAAAAATCTATTTTTTTGAATAACCCCTTTTATACATGTCAGTGTGTAACCGGCAATAGGAAGAGGGATGATTAAACCATGGGGCCTGTTTGCAATTCAAACTAGGAAGGTGTTAAACAGTAGTGTTATTGAATTTACCTGCATAAAACAGATATTTTCTCGCAGACCCATTACCAGTCTTTTGGTTACAGTGTCTTGACTAGGTCTCGAGGTGGGTTGTAATGTACCTTGTTTTTTTTACCCTCTACCTCATTCAGATATTAACACAATGTGGTATGAAGAAGACAAAAGTGGGATTTGTGTCTGTATATGAAAGGGGTATTACTGACGACTGGTCCTGAGTCCAATGTTTCTTCTTCCTGCTAATGGTTAAGGATAGGATTGAAGCTAGGGTAATCTGATCCTTGATCTGGTTTTAAAGGGCTTCTACCCCAAGCTGTATTTGAGCTTAAGGAGGACTGTCTTTTCAAATCAAATAAATGTTTTAAAGTGCACTTTAAACACACTTCTGTAAAAATCGATACAATTAAAAAAAAAGTTATTTAAAAAAGTAGTAATTTGTCTGCTGTGCAGGTGGCGACGGCAGTAGAGAAATGGAAGACAGCAATCCGCGAGGCCCAGACCTTTTCCCGGATGCACGTGCTGCTGGGCATGCTGGACGCCTGCATCAAGTGGGACATGTCGGCAGAGAACGCACGCTGCAAGGTGTGCCGCAGGAAAGGTGGGTGATCCTCAATGTCCTGGAGCTGTATGAGGGAGTCCGAAACTGGTGTCAATGGAAAGGAAATGCCAATTAGTAAGAAACCATTACAGATGGTGTCCTAAAAGTGGATCTGATTTTAACACTAAAGTCGATCAGAGGTAAATTAAAAACTAAAAAAAAATAGGGGGGGGGGGGGGTGTTGGTTGCATTGAGTCAGCTATACCAGCATTTCCCAAACTCTGTCCTGCCTCCGACACATTAGTGTGGCTGGCTTCCGGGTTGAATGTGTGCTGTGTTAAGAAGCAGTGCGGCTTGGTTGGGTTGTGTTTCGGAGGAAGCATGGCTTTCGATCTTTGTCTCTCCCGAGCCCGTACGGGAGTTGTAGCGATGAGACAAGATAGTAGCTACTAACAAATGGATACCACGAAAAAGGGGGTAAAAATAAAAACTACAGTTTTGGCAAGTCAGTTAGGACATCTACTTTGTGCATGACACAAGTAATTTTTCTAACAATTGTTTACAGACAGATTATTTCACTTTTAATTCACTGTATCACAATTCCAGTGGGTCAGAAGTTTACGTACACTAAGTTGGCTGCTTTTTTAAAACTGCTTGGAAAATTCCAGAAATTGATGTCATGGCTTTAGAAGCTTCTGATTGGCTAATTGACATCATTTGAGTAGGGTTTGCAACTGCACATGGGGACAAAGATCATCCTTTTTGGATAAATATCCTCTGGTCTGATGAAACAAAAATATATAACTGTTTGGCCATAATGACCATTGTTAAGTTCGTTGGAAAAAGGGTTAGGCTTGCAAGCAGAAGAACACCATCCCAACCGTGAAGCACGCTGGTGGCAGCATCATGTTGTCGGGGTGCTTTGCTGCCGAAGGGACTGGTGCACTTCATAAAATTGTGGATATGTTGAAGCAACATCTCAAGACTTCAGTCAGGAAGTTAAAGCTTGGTCATAAATGGGTCTTCCAAATGGACCATGACCCCAAGCATACTTCTAAAGTTGTGGCAAAATTGCTTAAGATATTGTAGTGGCCAACACAAAGCCCTGACCTCAATCCCATAGAAAATTTGTGGGCAGAACTTAAAAAGCGTGTGTGAGCAAAGAGGTCTACAATCCTGGCTCCGTTTCACCAGCTCTGTCAGGAGGAATGGGACAAAATTCACCCAACTTATTGTGGGAAGCTTGTGGAAGGATACCTGAAACGTTTGACCCAAGTGAAACAATTTAAAGGCAACGCTACCAAATACTAATTGAGTGTATGTTCCCAGTGGGAATGAATTCCCAGTGGGAATGGGATGAAAGAAATAAAAGCTGAAATAAATCATTCTCTCTTACTATTGTTCTGACATTTACCATTATTAAAATAAAGTGATGATCCTAACTGGCCTAAGACAGGAAATTTTTACTAGTATTAAATGTCAGGAATTGAGAAGAAAAAAAAGTTTAAATGTATTTGGCTACGGTGTATGTAAACATCTGACTTCAACTGTATGTGTTGATCTTTGCTCTAGTAAATGTATTACCTGATTTAACCAGCTGTGTTATTGGAACCCATTCTCTCCAGGGACAGGGCTGAGGCCTCCTGTCCTCGTGCTGCGGGACATGGTTAGCCCCAGTCCCAGGCAGGGCAGGTGGATGGGCCCAGAGCAGGGACAGAGTAGTGTCAGACAGGTGCAGGTGTACCACATGCTGCCACAAAGCCACACTACAGGTGAACGAGCAGTACGATACTACAGTATAAGGCCCTGTATAAGTATTGGTAATATAATTACTATAAGTAGAAGGACAATACTCAAGGCCATGTGTGACAACACACTGCTTTCTCCTATCCATCTCAACACACTGTTTTCTCCTATCCATGTTGCTGATCTTACATTAGCAGAGATGGCGTATTGGAAACCTACCCCCTGATTTCAGGTTAGACATGGCCTGTAACCTTATCTTGAACTACAAATATTTGGGAATGAGAGACATTTATATAGGTTATAAATGATTATGGTGAATCCTTGTTTTGGTAGAAATAATGGGCGTGCCCTTATCCCTGGGCGTTTGACCAACTGTCTCATTGTAAGTTGGGCCCTAGCCAAATGAACTTTGATGTGTGATGGCAGCTTCTTGGCTCAATCCCGTGTCATCCACTACTCCTTGTAGGTGTGGGTCCTGGGCTGTGAGGCATGCAGCGCGGACATTGTTTGCTCAGTTGTAGGTTTTGCACGCACACTCCATACAGAGAGGCTTCTCTTTATTTAATATAACTTTTGCTGGTCTTAGTGACTTCAGACAATTAAAAATGTATGTATAGAGTTAATGACTGTGTAGGCCTAAACTATTTACTAAGTCTGCGATGATGATGATTTTTCTCTCTTCTCCATCCTTCCTTCAGGTGAGGATGACAAGCTCATCCTGTGTGATGAGTGCAACAAGGCCTTCCACCTGTTCTGTCTGCGCCCCGCCCTCTACCGCATCCCCCAGGGGGAGTGGCTGTGTCCCGCCTGCCAGCCCGCCGTGCAAAGACGCTGCTCCCGCGGAAGGTAGGGTTCACACGCTAACACACATCTCACTGGAGGATTTAAGACTTAGCGGTGTCTAAACTTTCTGGTTCTTCGTCAAACTTGACAATTAAGCTGTTTCAATCTGAAGGTGGTACTTTAGAAAGCCACTAGGAAAATACTTTAGTGTTTTATTATTTTGACTCCACTGATGAGCCCCCAAATCAGCCCCTAGTTTCAAATGTTCTTCCAAACTTACGGCGTGTAAAGAAAAGCCTGTTTTGCTATTGGATGAACACTCTTTAACAGAATGCTGATGGCTACTTGTTGTTCCAGAAACTACAATGAGGACACTGAGGAAGAGGAGGATTCTGAGGACGAAGAGGAGTCTGAATCTGAGGACTCTGATGAAGAGGATAAGGAGGATAATGATTACAAGGCCGTGGGCCACAGCTGTGAGTATTATTGACCCCAGTAGGGACCCTTACTTACCATAACCCAATGTAACAGTACTGAGTCTTGCCAATAGATTTTGAAGTAGATTTAAGTCAACTTTAACTTTGCCACTAAGGAACATTCACTGTCTTCTTGGTAAGCAACTCTAGTTGTAGATTTGACCTTGAGTTGTAGGTTATTGTCCTGCTGAAAGGTGAATTTCTCTCCCACTGTCTGGTGGAAAGCAGACTGAAGGTTTTCCTCTAGGATTTGCCTAGTCTTAGCTCATCTCATTTCTTTTTATCCTGAAAAACTCCCCAGTCTTTTCAGATATCAAGCATACCATGATGCAACCACCACCATGCTTGAAAATGAGGCAGTTACTTAGTGACGTGTTGGATTTGCCCCAACCATGAGGCTTTTCATTTAGGCCAAACGGTGTATTCCTTTGGTGTGATAATAAAGGACGCATGTTTTGGAATTTTTGTATTATGTACATTTGTATTCTTATCACTCTGTCATTTAGGTCATTATTTCGGAGTCAAATTCAAGCTGCTTTATTGGCATGAAAATGGTGTCAATATTGCCAAAGCAACAATGTATACATTGTAATAAAATTATAACTTATAATAATAAATATGGTAGGAAATAATAATAATAAAATACCAATATATTAGAAATGTAATCACTACAATGTTGTTGATCCAATCTCAGTGTTCTCCCATCTCAGTCACCACTGTTTTAAAATCACCTGCTGCTTCATGGAGACATCCCTGAGCAGTTTTCTTCCTGTCCTGCAGCTCAGAAGGACAACTGTATCTTTGATGTAGCTTAATACATAATCCAGTGCATAATTATTAACTTGACCATGCTTAAAGAGCTATTTTAAAGTCTGGTTTGTTATTGTTAACCATTTACCAATCACTGCCCGTTTTCATGAGTTGAATCCGTGCTTGAAATTCAGTTCTTGACCAAGGGACCTTATGTACAGTGCCTTCAGAAAGTATTCTCACCCCTTCTTCCATTTTGTGGTTACAGCCTGAATTTAAAATGGATTACATTTAGATGTGTCACTGGCCTACACACAATACCCAATGTCAGTGGAATCATGTTTTTAGACATTTTTACAAATGAAAAGCTGAAATGCCTTGAGTCATGTGTTCAGCCCTTTGTTATGGCAAGCCTAAATACATCCAGGAGTAAATAAATAATGTTAAATCGCTTAAGTTGCATGGACTACTGTTGAACGCAGTGAGTGTTTAACAGGATTTTTTTTATGAACACATCTCTGTGCTCCACACATACAATTATCTGTAATGTCAAGCAGTGAATTTCAACCACCAAGGCCAGGAAGAGTTTCCAATGCCTTTCAAAGAAGGGCACCTATTGGAAGGTAGGTAAAAACAAAAAGGTAGACATTGAATATCCCTTTGAGGATGGTGAAGTTATTAATTACACTTTGGATGGTGTATTAATACACCCAGTTACCACAAAGATACAGGTGTCCTTCCTAACTCAGTTGCAGTAGAGGAAGGAAGCCCCTCTGGGATTTCACCATGAGGCCAATGGTGACGTTAAAACATTTAGTTTGTTTAGTGGCTGTGATAGGAGAAACTGAGGATGTATCAACATTGTATTTACTCAATAATACTAACCTAATTGACAGAGCGAAAAGGACACCTGTACAGAATACAAATATTCCAAAACCAGCTTCCTCTTTGTAACAAGGCGGTAATACTTTTTTTTTTAATGGCAAAGCAATTAACACTTTATTCAGAACAAAAAGTTATGTTTGGGGCAAATCCAATACAACACGTTACTGAGTACCACTCCATATTTTTTCGCGTATTGGTAGCTGCATCATGTTATGGGTATGCTTGTAATTGCTAAGGATGAGTTTTTCAGGATAATAAAAAAAACACAATGTAGTTAATCACAGGCAAAATCCTAGAGGTAAACCTGGGTCAGTCTGCTTTCCACCAGACACTGGGAGATTAATTAACCTAAAACACCAGGCCAAATCTTCTCTGGAGTCGCTTACCAAGAAGACAGGGAATGTTCCTGAGTGGACAAGTTGGTTTAGACTTAAAGGGCCTGCAGTGTAGCAGGGGTTTTACATAGATACTAGGGCCCAGACTTTCTCCTGTCCTGACCAGAGAGAACTGAACTGCCTGAGCATTTTACGGATGCAGAGAAAGATGGGAATGACAGGAATGTGGTGCAGTATTCTGAGCTCATTCTCTCCCCTCTTCATTGTCTGAGTGTCGTCGTCCCTTTTTGATCTGGTGGGCTTTTCACCCCTGGCTTGGCTGACGATATGTGGCAGAGTGATCCTCTGTGAGTTTAGGCCTGCACGTAAGGTAACCACACACAATTGGGTTTGGAAGACCGGTGGTTATAGTGCTGCCGTAGAGGGTTGTTTTTTTTTTTTTTTTCCTGCAGATCTGGCAACATAACATTGCAAACCAAACTGTGAGGGAGGATTCGGCCCAGTGCATTTTGAGGTCTCTTGACTTCATATAGCTCCCTCCCTCTGAGAAGTTGGGCTTGTTGATGAGCCTAGTCGACCAGATGTTTTATAGGATGTCTATTCAAAAAAAAAAATATTTATCTGGATGTTTTAGCATTTTACTTGTGATTATAGCTTCACCCCTATTCTTACAGTTCATACAGGTACAACAAATGGCTGATTTGAAATGTTTTTCTGATGTTGTCGGTGTATATTTAACTGGACTCTTCTGCTTCCCAGTGAGATCAAGGAAGAAGACAAAGAACTCTAAAGCATTGAAGGTGCCCAGTAAGGCGTCTAAGAAGCACTCTCCCCCCAGTAAACCCAGCAAACAGAGGGCCGCCCCTAGCAGTCCTGCAGACATCGACGAGCTGGTGAGAACACACACACCCTATGGCTCGTGTTTAGAAAGACTTTGATTCTGACCTTCCGACTGGTGCAGCGGTCTAGGGTGTTAATACAGACCCAGGTTTGATTCCAGGCTGTGTCGCAGCCGGCCCGTGACCGGGAGACCCATGCGGCTGTGCACAATTGGCCAAGCATCGTTAGGGGAAGGTTTGGCCGGCAGGGATGTCCTTGTCCCATCGTTCTCTAGCGACTCCTTGTGGTGGGCCGGCCGCATGCAAGCTGACTTCGGTCGCCAGTTGTACGGTGTTTCCTCCGATACATTGGTGCAGCTGGCTTCCGGGTTTAAGCGAGCAGTGTGTCAAGAAGCAGTGCGGCTTGGCAGGGTCGTGTTTTGGAGGAAGCATGGCTCTCGACCTTCGCCTCTCCCGAGTCTGTATGGGAGTTGCTGCGATGGGACAAGTCTGTATATACCAATTGGATTCCATGAAATTAGGAAGAAAAGGGAGTAAAGGTAAACAAATGGACTTTAGTAAGCCAGCTTCTATGCAGATAACTTGACCCCTTGCCAACACTAATATGGTGTATTTGGTTTGCTGCAGGTGCGTCAGAGCTCAAAGACAGGTGTGCGTCGGCAGGCCCTGGAGCTGGAGAGGAGTGAGGAGATCCTGCAGAAACTGGTCAAATTCCGCTACAGCTGGCCGTTCAGGTGAGACTGATGCACTACTAGTCTGTTAGACTGGCATGCAGTTAAACATTTGAAGCTGGGAAGTGTCTCCTGAAAGTGTTTAAGCTATGGCTTGACTGGCACAACTAACTTTGGACTTGTACTCCTATCTCAATGTAACAACATACATTGACACTAACTATATATAAATATCAGACCGTTGATTATATGCAGGTTCAGTGTAAGTGTCCATGTGAATTCCATGGAAATAGTATCAAGATATATGGATCTGAGACGGTAGACCTGACCCCTAACCTCCCTGTCTTCTCTCCTCGCTCCAGAGAGCCGGTGTCAGTAGAGGAGGCGGAGGACTACTTTGACATCATCTCCAGCCCCATGGACTTCCAGACCATGCAGGCCAAGTTCAGCGAGGGCCAGTACCGCCACGCCCAGGACTTCCTGGAGGACGTCAAGCTGGTGTTCTCCAACGCCGAGGAGTACAACCAGACGGGCAGCTCGGTGCTCTCCTGCATGGCCAAGACGGAGCAGAGCTTCACCCAGCTGCTCCACAAGCTGCTACCCGGCCTCGGCTACCTGCGCCGGCGCCAGAGGAAGAGGGTCAGTCGGAACCCTCAGGACGAGGAGGAAGAGGAGACGCCCAAGGTTCGGAAGATGCAGAATGGGAAAGGCAAGGTGGGTCGGCCCAGGAAAGTAGTGGTGGAGCAGAGGAGAAAGGAAGAGGAGGAGAGCGAGGAAGAGGGCAGCGTGAAGAGGAAGAGCAAGCGGGCGGCGGCCACGTCCAGCCGGAGAGACTACCGAGAGCAAGAGAGTGATGGCGAGGAGGGCGGCAACCGGAGAACTCGGCAGCGGGGGGGCGATGGTGGGGATAGTGACGAGGAGAACGGGGCCAGCCACCGACATTCCAAGCGGCAAAAACGTTCATAATGAAGTCCAGGGTGCTTCTTGTGTTTCTTTTCAAATTTCTGCCCCTAAAATGAAAACAGAACACCCCTCCCAATTCTGAGGAAATGGGACTCAACTTCTCAGATGGAGTTTTTTTGTGTTTTTGGTTTTATGTTAATATTTTTGAGTAAAAAAAGAAACGGATTTATATTTGTAATGCGATTTAATATTTGGTGACTTTTTTTCAAACAGACATTTACATCTAAGACGAGAGGATTTGTCAGAGCTCTTTGAGAATTTTAATTTATCCCCCCCACACCTTACATTCTGGTCATCCTCCCAGGTTTAAAGTTGTAATTTAGCTTCTGTGAGGGATGGGCTGTTAACCGTTGTCCAGGAAATAACTAATTTATGTCGATGTACAGTCCTCATTCTCTGGTTTTGCTTTTTGACGTGATTAAACACTGGCCTTTGGGCAACCCATCCGTGCGAAGGCACCAAAGCCCTTGGTGAGCATGTCTGAATTCTTCCTTCAGGCTACGCACCAACGGCCTAGCCATCATTCTGCCTAAACATTTGAACCATACATATAATCCAGGTTTTTACATATGCAATTCATTTTCCTGTGTTGACAATGAAAAGACCTATTGTAAAAACAACGGTACATTTTAACCCCCTCTTTCTCCAGAGGACTCTGTTCTTGTTGCAGTGTCTCATTCCTGGTCCACTGCGTTGCCTGACCTTTCACCTCCAGAATGTCCTCAAATTCAGTAGATGATTCCCCTTAAACTCCGCCCTGTAGTTCTCTCCCTGTAAAATTAGGGCTGCCTTTTGTGGTAGGGCTCTACTGTCTCATTGACATTATAGGCATGTATTATCTTAAACCACAAATCCAAGCATAGCCATGGTCTAAATGCATGGAAATGTGTTTTGTTGACTTGAAAATGGGATTTTCATGATTTGTTTTGTTGCACATTTTGGCCGAATTGATTCAAAGGAAGTGTATGAAATACTTGCGAGCGATAACCACTTCCTTCCTCAAAGATTTGTCAGCGGTCATCTTTATGCCGTGTCATCAATACAAGGTCTGGTTAGGTTCTAGTCCGATGTTGGCGATCTGTGTGTGGAGGAGGGTTCGTGGACCATGAGCCGGATTGTTCGGTTCAAATCCTTCAGGTTATTACCATTGCTTCAAACTCCTTATTGTGTATGTTTCCATTCATTAGCACCAGGTGGTGCTATACTCCTGCACTTTTAACCAGCATAGTGCAAGTCATGGTCCCTTGAGAACCTCTTGTCTTGTTCATATCCTTTCCTTCAACAATCTCATGCACATTCTACTGTGGAGTAGGTGTTTAAAAAAACAACTTCTCCCTCGCTAGTGTGTGTACCCTGTACCATAATCGAACCTTGGAGAGCGCTATGGTCCTTGGAGTAATTCTCAGATGGGGTGTTGGGGTATCTATTTACAGAACACCGGTTAGGTAGTCATACAATGCAGATGTCTTGACTATGACCTGTCCTGTATGTGCAGTTCTATGCAGTATGTTAGTGCTTTTCTAACACTACTGTCATTGAATCGTCAAGCCTATGATCTAATTTTTAGTTTGGTACTTATCATTTGGGCAGTTTTAAAAAGCTCCTTTTTTTTTGTACTACTTGAATTCTGTGTCTGAAATTATTGAAATGTAATTTTTGGCTGTTCAATTACATTGAATATTTAGATGGAAGAGCCGATCTAAAGAATTGCAAAAGTGACAGTCCTCCTCAGTAAAATTCCTGCTGTAAATACTTTCTTTCCGGAGGAACTAAAGTATTTTACACTTAAAAAATATTTATCGTCGCAACTGGGGTCTGGATTGGTTGGACAGGTGTGGGGCTCACATGTAAAGAATTCCCCCCCCGCCACATTTATTTTATTTTTTTAAGGATATGGGTTTGAAGTTTAGATCTCCCCTTTGTTTTGAGGTTAATATTATTCCCCCAGCCATCACTGCCAATGGTAAACCTGATAGAGAATTGCCAGTGGGGAGGAGTTAGCCATGGGACCGCAGGCTGACCTATGTTTTCTTTACTTTTTAATAAAACATCATACAATGGTATCGCTTTCTACTGTCTTGCTTATTTCTGTCATTATTCTTTGTGGTTGGTTTACCTTCCTCGGTTGAATGCAATGATTCTAAGTTGTCTGCTTAATGACTGAAATGTAAATGTTGATAAAGGTCCTTTGCATTGTGAAAGATGGTTACAACCCAGTACATGTATGCTTAGTGGAGAAATTAGTTTGAAGATGCCTTGTGGAATTAAAGCTGCTCCCAGTCATCTTTGCCTGAAACTGTCCTATTAAGGAAGCTTTTGTGGAGTCAAGTGAAACTCTGTCTCGGGTTTCATTGCCTTGCCGTGACGGCTGGAACACTGTCGTGGGGGCTTCAGCAGTCTGTCTCTCTGGTCCGATCTCATTGGGCCTGTACTCGCGCACACGGAGAACATGCCGTTATTTTAATTACAGACACTTGTGTTGTTCTTGGACCTCTCCGGAGGCACCAGGTAATTATCCCTAGTCACTTGCGAGGCACACAGACTCCAGACTTTCCACTGCTGCATGGAGGGAGGGAGAGGGCCTGCAGCAGGTAGGGGCTGCTGTGGAGTAGTTTTTTTATTTATTTTTATTTTACCTTTTATTTTACAAGGCAAGTCAGTTAAGAACAAATTCTTATTTTCAATGACGTCCTAGGAACAGTGGGCTAACTGCCTGTTCAGGGGTAGAACGACAGATTTTGTACCTTGTCAGCTCGGGGATTTGAACTTTCAACCTTTCGGTTACTAGTCCAATGCTCTAACCACGAGGCTACCCTGCCGCTCCTCAGTTTCTAGTTGGAGACTCAAGAATGGTTAACCATACAGGGAATTATCCAGACATAAAAGGTTTTTTTATACTCCTCATTGATACTATATCCAAATTGAGTGTACAGCCAGTACACATTATTTAACCTCTGTCCCAGTGCTTGGGAAGACCACTGTTGATATGCTTCAAGTATTCTGTATCTGGTATGGCTCATCATGGCTTCTGTTTATATTCAAGATGGGTTGTCCAACCTCCCTAAATCCTTTGGGATGTGTCAGTGGATCTGAAACTCCCTTACAAAGGTTAGAGCGTTCCTCTGTCCTCAACCAGTGTATTTCAGCCATGGAATACTTTCAGCCATATTCACTCTAATTTCGGGAAACCCCAGACCTAGGGCAACCCGTCTCTGGAGAGACTATACTCTGTCTGGTCAGGCCAGACCAATCGGTGTACACTTGAGTCTGCTCACTGGCGTGGGTGTGCGTCTCCTCTCCACCTCTTCTGAACATCTTGGTATGACGACAAGTCCTGTGATTCCTCAGAAGAGCCAAACTGACCAAACGCAGATGGAATGTACTATACCTGAAGGCACTAGTTGATTTTTTTTTTTTGTAAATTAGCCAAGATTACACTTTGAAAAGAAGTGTATGTTCAGACCACATGCTCATTTCTAAACACAGTGTCTTCTACAGACGTCTTCCAGCAATGAGAGGATGGAGTAAACAAACCATTTTGCTTACAGCTCTGTTACCTTTTAGGTAGGTTGGCCATGATGTGACCTGGGCAGGGAACATTTTTAGGCTCTAATATTATAGGCTATATAACTAGAATAGTGTTTTCCCTGTGTTAGGTCACTCCAGGCCCTACCTGTAGAAAAAATTTAGCTGTAGCCAGACTCAGCATAACATTCTAATGACCAGGCGTTTGCCCTGTAGGGATACTGTGTATGGATGTCAACGTGACCCCTTTTTTCATAAAGTACAGTCGGAATAATGTTCTTCATCTGAAAGTGTGGCTACACCATTAGGTCATTGGGGCAAAAGGTAAAGCAAACTGCCTCTAAAGTATGGAAACACACTAGCAGGGCTTCAAGCTACAGACATCCAGGGAATCTAAAGTTTTACACAGCTTGTCATGTTCATTCGGGCACGCAACAGGGGGAAAAAGACTTTTTGCAATAGAAAATGAACCCTAGTATTTCTTGTTTGAAAAAGGAAAAGACTACCTGTTCTTTGTTTTCTTCCATTTGGTGCCTAATGAACAGTACCCAGGTTTAACGAGGCAAATATCACCATCGTCAAGCAAACACTCGCCATGTGCAGAGTCCCCTTTGACCCAGCAAATATTGACCCACAACTTCTGTCCAAGGTCTTGCTCAGTGCAGAGGGCATTTCGCAGCAGCAAACAAACATATTTCATAGGTGAATCCACAGGGGATTGTGTGAGTATGTTTGTGTCTGTCAAGTGGCTGTGGTGTGGGTACCAATCTTCATATAAGGGCTGGTGATGAAACGTTTTCTGTGGAACAAAGTCAACAGACAAGAACAATCCTGACAGCCTGACTATGCAGACTGAGCCACAGAACCATACAGAGGGACAAAAATGACCTGAAAACGACTGACAGAACCAACTCCCAAGACCTCTGTATCAGCAACATCAATGCACCCAATTAAATCCCCTTCTCCCTTTCAATGTGAGCTCAGATGATTACTAATGCATTATTCACGAAACAGCCCTCTACTCCAAACTCCTTTACCCCAAATATCTCGACAGGAGTGCGTCCTCCTCTCCTTTGATGATAAATGTTGCAGAAATAGAGAGGTTACGAGGCTGAGATTCCTCCTGGGGAAAGACAGGGAGATCACCCCGATGGGAGTCTACTCTCCTCTGAAATCCTCCCTCCTTCCTTCCCTCATCCCAGATTAGTTCAAACTCACCCAGCATTTACATCACTGATTTATGCACTGCTGCGACTGGATCCGGAAATAGACCATTTTATTCGTATGCTTCGTAAACAACAGGTGTAGACTAACAGTGAAATGCTTACTTACGGGCCCTTCCCAAAAATGCAGAGGGAAAGAAAATAGAGAAATAATAGAAAAGTAAAACACCATAACAACACAAGTATTAATACACAATGAGTAACAATAACTTGGCTATATACACAGGGTACCAGTACCCGGTCGATGTGCAGGGGTACGAGGTAGTTGAGGTAGATATGTACATATAACTAGGAACAAAGAGACTAATTAACAGCCTACATCGGATCAGACAGACTTGGACTGCATACTGGCTGAATCCATTTGTCTTTCTATTTGAGAGGTTGAGCGGAGTGCTCAAGTGAGCCACTCCTGACCCCGGGGGTGCTGTGGTGTTTACTGGTTTTACATGTTACATCCTGGCACTTTGATCATTTTAGCCATGTTACATGTTGCAGCTGTTGTATTGGCGGGATTAGAATAGCAGTTCAGGTTGTTATTGAAAGCCTGTCTAACGTGGCAAAACAAATGACAGTAATTTCAATAGAGTTTTTAGACTTGTATCTTCACTTGTCAAAGGGTTCCTGTTCTACAATTTATTTCCCTGTTTCACTCATATGACAGTATGCGTGTCATGAGAAGCACATCTAGTCTTCAACAGTCTTCATCTTACTTGTCTGCTGATTTAGTTCCTGAGTTAAGCTACTCTAGAGTTAAGTACCCCCAGCCATTTCACTTATTTTGTCTGTGATTCAACTAATCCTGGATGGTTAGTTGAACAGTTGAATGCTTCTACACCTGCATTGCTTGCTGTTTGGGGTTTTAGGCTGGGTTTCTGTACAGCACTTTGAGATATCAGCTGATGTAAGAAGGGCTATATAAATACATTTGATTTGATTTGATTTGAATCAGATATGTTGGTGGTACTGGAGTAGATCAAAGTGGAACAGCTAGAGGCGCTTGAGGAGTTTTGGGACACATTGCTTTAGCCCAACACACTGCCTCTTCCCCCTGCCAATTTCCCCGTCTGTGTTTCAAGGACAAAGAAAACCAGAGAATTCAGTAACCCCGTTTATACCTGGTGCTAACATGGGTCGTTGGTCCAGATCTAGTCACATTCTAATTGTACCCACATTTCCAGAAATGTGTCTACACATGGTATTAAAATGTTTCTGTTATCCGTCCACTGTGTCTGCATTGTGACCAGATTCCCTGGTCCCTTCCTTTGTGTAGATTATTTCACAGCTATTCTTTCAGAATAACGTTTATTGTAAGACATATATGGTTGTAATTAGTCAATGGTGCCACCTGTCAATTATTTTAGAGTTCGGAATAATGATCATTTACTGGTTTCTCTGTCCAGATCGGTCTACACTTGTAACATATCCAGACACAATGTGTGTCTGACTACCTCCGGAGGTGGACATGATTACAATCAGATCACAATGTGTCTTTTGATTGTCTACACCTGTCTAAAATTGTGGGCACAATCACAATGTGGAAAAGATCAGGACAAAGGACGCAAGTTTAGAACCAGGTATAAACGGGGCTATTGAGACAGTTCTATAGGCAGTTCAGAAAGATTGGCTCCAATTTTTCCTATCATCAATTAAGCCTGGTCTCCGGCCAGGGGAGTATGAATTAGGCTGATCACTGTACATTAGACTGCTCAGCACTAAGAGGAACCAGCTGGCTGCCAATAGGCCACAGTGTCACACACACACTAGACCTTTTTTGTACCGCAAATTAAGGAATGCTCAATCACCCCAAACCTAATGAAAAAACAGTTATTGCATGAAAGTTGAACTTTATGTTAAGACGAACATGGTTCTCCATTGTGACGTGTTGAACAGTACATGCCAGCTCAATGTAGAACTGAAATCAACTGCCAGCCGATATAGGCGTTGGAAACTGAGGTGGTTGGCCGGTGATGATTTTGACAGCTTGTGATGGGGTTTTTTCAGGACTAGCTGCACCTAAGTTCGATACCTGTCTTAATTTTCTCTGTCGTCACACTTCATCATGACTTTCCTTGTTCTGGTAATAATACATTTCCTGTGTAGTTGGTCTGCTCTGCATCTGTTCTTGTTTACAGGCCAGAGAAGAGCCTCATTAAGGCTGACACAGTGCTGGGCGGATGTGTCCAGAAAGTACCTATTAGTGGCTCCAGACTGCAGACCAGAGCCAAACTGGGCCAGGTGCTCATCAACACCGGTTGGCCTTTAGCTCTATTACACCATGCCAGGCCCTTCAGCACCAACAGGGAACATGACCAGTATTGTTGTCCAGCTGCAGGGTGTCAGGGATAGGGCTGCATTTCTTTTGTTAGGTCGAGCCTGTGTGTGTGTGTGTGTGTGTGTGTGTGTGTGTGTGTGTGTGTGTGTGTGTGTGTGTGTGTGTGTGTGTGTGTGAGTTAGAGAGAGAGAGACATTTCAGAGTGATACCCTGAGAAAGAGGGTACTCTGAGACAAAGCCCTCAGTGAAGCCTGTGAGAGGAATTCCACAAGTGTTTTCAGTTTGAAGTGTCACAAAATAGTTCCTTGGGAGGAAAACAGAGGGGGGAGACAGAAGGGAAGGAGGGATTAGCAGTACCCCCTGTACTCTCATGAACTGCTGTCCTGCTCACACACAGTGTAACTGACAGCACTATCTAACACTCAATGTGTGACACGCAACACAACCAACACTCTTCCAGGGGCTCTGCTACTTAAACAAACGTCCATGGGGGAGCCGGGAACTCTGCAGCCACAAAATGCTGCAGCAGAGGTGGAAGTGATCCTCATGATTTACTCTTAACACAGGGGCCCCCCAGGGGTGTGTCCTCGGCCCTCTGTCGTTCACCCACGACTGAGTGGCTTTTCAAAACACCAACTCCATCATCAAGTTTGCTGGCGACACTACGGTTGTAGGCCTGATAACCAACAACAATGAGTCAGCCTATAGGGAGGAGGTAATTGAACTGGCATTGTGGTGCCAGGACAGGACAACAACCTCTCTGTCAACGTCAGGAAAACAAAGGAGTTGATTGTTGACTTCAGGAAGCAGAGGGAACATGCCCTAATCCACATCAACCAGACTGCAGTAGAGAGAGTCAGCAGTTTTAAGTTCCTCTGCATCCACATCACAGAGGACTTGGCATGGACCAACAACTCCACCACTCTTGTCAAGGGCACACAACAGTGTCTCTACTTTCTAAGGCGGCTGATGAAATTCAGCATGCCACCCCCGTCCTCCAAATACTACTGTTGCACCATCGAGAGCGTCCTGACCAGATGCATTGCGGCCTGGTACGGGAAATGCTCCATCCACGACCCCAAGGCCCTCCAGCGGGTGGTGAAGACAGCCCAGTACATCACTGGGACCGTGCTCCCACCCATCCAGGACATCTACTCGAAACGCTGCCCGAGGGAGGCCCGCAGCATCATTGACGACCCCTTACACCCCAGCCACGAGCTGTTCACTCCCTTACCATCGGGCAGACGGTATCAGAGCATGATGTCTGATAACAACAGGCTCAGAGACAGTTTCTATCTACAAGCCATCAGACTGCTGAACACTTGAACTGGACTGACCACCTGCTCTGATCCTCCGCAACTTAGCACACATGCACTCACTCATGCACACACCCACACAGACATACCCCCCCACACACACACACACACACGCACATGCACACGCACACGCACACACACACACACATTCATCACAACTGCTGCTACCAGACTCATATTATGATTGCTAAATACTGCACAATTTAAACACATTGCCCCCCAACCCCCCTTCCCCGAAACACGTGTTAATATTGGGTTTTAAATTGGGCCTCTTTATTATACTGATGATAAAAGACTTATTTCATTCTACTGAGTCATTTACTTCATTCGTATTCCTATCTTGTATTATTTATTATTGTTGTTGCATTGTCGAGAAGGAACCTGCACGTAAGCATTTCATTGGACGTTATATAGCATGTACGCCCCGTACATACAACGAATAAAACTTGAAACTTGAAGTGAGGGGAGGCTGAGGCCCGGGGTGTTTACACAGAGCGGTTAGAGAGAGAGCGGGAAATGCCACAGGAACATAATCCCCATGTTTGCCTTACCCTCGTTAATCCGACAAACGACACAGCGAGCAGATTGCCTTACAGAGAAAGCTGGCACTTCGATATTTATCCTCACTAAGGCAAACATCTGGCCTGCCGGGTCCACTTTCTCTGTAAGGAAGGAATGAGGGGGTAGTGGGGTGGCGATCCACTCGGACAAATTTATTTTGGGTGTTAAGTTTTCATTCAAAGTGAAAGTGATGCCGGGCAGTGAGGTGCACCCTGGGTCTCTGTTCCCCCCTGGGTCCCATTTGAGTGGAGGGACAGAGGGGCATGAGGAGAAGTTTGTGTGTGTAAGTCTGTGTGTGGTGAGGAACGGGGGAGGGTGTATTACACGGAAGGTGCTGATGGTGTGAAACTTCTCCCCTTGTTTGTTTTCATTATCGGTCAGGCGAAGCGGAACACCTTGGGTCACAGACAAGCCCCAATAACGCCCCCCCCCTCTCCTCTCCCCTCACTGGGAGTAGGATATGTTACTATCTTGTTAAATTGGAATTATGGCCAGCCCATTCTCCCCTCATCCTTCATAGGTTTGAACTGTACGTGAACATTTTACTTGAGATATCTTCACAGGAGTGAGACCTGTAATAGTATTACTAATGTACCCTATTTCACTACTTGTCCCCTATTTCACTACTTGTCCCCTATTTCACTGCTTTTCCAGATCAAACTAATCACAGGATTAAAATAACTTCAGTTTGTTTGTATTTAGTAAGCTACGGTAGCTGTACAGTACAGCAGGTGTTTATTGTACTCTAGTCAGAGGTGTTTGAATCACCTGTCTCCCCTGTGATCACCTGGCCAACGTGGCCCTATTGACAGATGACGAGTGTGTGAGAGTGAACAGGCCCTCTGTGTTACCTGGCACAGTGAAGGGTCTGAGAAGATGATCTTACCTGGCCATGTCGCCTTTGCGTCAGCAGCTCAGTTCAGACGGCGAACGTATCGTGTGTTACCTGGCCATGCTAACGGTGTGAGAGGATGTTAATTGGCCAAGAGGCGCCATCCTAGCCCCCGCTGGCGTCAGAGCCAGGAGACGTGGCATAAAGCCTACATAAAGCCTAGACCTCCAGACGCGGTGCGGTGGGTCCAGAGAACCAGAGTGTCTGCCCGCTGTCTGGCTACCTCCCCTGGACAGGACTCCTGTCGCCTGGCTGCGGAGGGCCACTCAACCTGGGTGGATATTCTTTCCTCCACATCTGCTGTGCATTAGCCAGAGCTCCGCCATTCAAAGGGTCCTTTATGGAGCCGTCAGCAGCCCCTCTGACTGTCGTATGAAAAAACACACACACACACACACACACACACACACACACACTAGAAGGGTTGCTCACACCTCTTGAAAAACCCTCCTTTTTCTTTTACAGGAATCTGACCTCCTGCAGGACACAACAGCTGCAGCCCGTTTTTTTTTTTATGAATCGCCCACGTTTAGTTCTGCTGTGTAGGAGGTGGGAGTCCAGGGGTGGTTAATACTCAGTTACACGCCTTAATGGTTTTCTCTCTGATTGAAGTCTTCTATCTGCCGAGAGCACACTCAGGATAAGGTTAAGGAGAGGTTTTGGGCTAAAAGATGTAGGCCTATATAGGGTGTTTACTGGTAATGGTATAGAACAGAGAACATGATGCAGAGCATGTCTAGTGGAACAGCTATACTCCACTGGTTGGTTTGATTGGTACAGGGGGGCGACACTCAACCCCCCTCCCCTTTGGCCCTCCTTCTTTCCACCTGGGTTGTGCTTAATTAAGTAGGCCCCCCACCTCTCCAGTTCCATTCTGCCCTCCCTGTTTTGGGGGTTGGGGTTGGAGGGGTATTGTTGTGGTGAGGGAGGTCGCTCTCCTTTACACCCCTCTATAAAGCTACCAGCAGCTTCACAATAGGCCAGAGAACACAATAGGCCTATAGACCTCCAGGGCGAGTGGGCAAAATCACTCCTCTGTGTGTATGTGTGTGATCTCCATGGGGAGATCCCAATCAACTAACACACACCTCTGCTATGCTGAACATCACACCACTGCTGAAAACCCTTCAGTACTCCTCAGTTCATTCATCTGTCACTCAATCGCAATGCATTGTTCTTTCTGGTTTGTTAGCAACACTGCTGGGTCAGAGTGCCAAGGTAAACTCACAAAATGTGTAAAAATAGATGTTTATTTATTTTACCCTTATTTTACCAAGTAAGTTGATCGAGAACACATTCTCATTTACAGCAACGACCTGGGGAATAGTTACAGGGGAGAGGAGATGAAACAGCCAATTGTAAGCTGGGGATGATTAGGTGGCCATGATGGTACAATATGAAGACCAGATTGGGAATTTAGCCAGGACACCGGGAATAACACCCCTACGATATGTGCCATGGGATCTTTAGTGACCACAGAGTCAGAACACCCGTTTAATGTCCCATCCAAAACAAAAGACAGCACCCTACTCAGGGCAATGTCCCCAATCACTTCCCTGGGGAATAAAATAAAATGACCAGAGGAAGGGGTGCCTCCTACTGGCCCTCCAAGACCACTTCCAGTAGCATCTGGTCTCCCATCCAGAAACTGACCAGGACCAACACTGCTTAGCTTAAAAAGCAAGCCAGCAGTGGGATGCAGGGTGGTATGCTTCTGACCTAAGTCCTCTGCTGTTTTTTCTGGTGGTACTGAAAAGGCTCTGACCGAAATAATGTTCCTTGGAGTGCAAATAAATATGAAACAGCACTCAGAGATTAAAAAGTTCAAATCAAAGTGTGGAGTGAATTCAAAGGCAGGGGAACTTGGAAGATTTTTGTCTACCCTGGGGAGAGGAGGAAGGCTGTGCTGGGCTGGCTTTCTAAGAGCACAGACCCGTGGGGGGAGCCTTTGATGGCTGAGCGTGACATGAGTATATTTTGGGACAGGGTAACAGTGTGACAGCCACACTTGCCAGCCAACAAAGATGCAAGCAGCTCTCATCCTCTTCACCCACCTCAGACACCTGCCAGCCTCACACACTTGCCATTTTGAAACGGTGTGTCATGTTGTTTCCTGGGATTAGGAGGTAAGAGTCAGTTAGTGTGACAGACAGGCTTGTGTTCTCGCATTTGAAAGTAATGGGGACAAACAGAAAGAGGCGTGAAGTGCAGGCAGACATACGAAGCAGGGTAGTGGAGAGAGGTGTGCAGGGTGAAGACAGACATACGAAGCAGGGAAGTGGAGAGAGGTGTGCAGGGTGAAGACAGACATACGAAGCAGGGTAGTGGAGAGAGGTGTGCAGGGTGAAGACAGACATACGAAGCAGGGTAGTGGAGAGAGGTGTGCAGGGTGAAGACAGACATACGAAGCAGGGTAGTGGAGAGAGGTGTGCAGGGTGAAGACAGACATACGAAGCAGGGTAGTGGAGAGAGGTGTGCAGGGTGAAGACGGACATACGAAGCAGGGTAGTGGAGAGAGGTGTGCAGGGTGAAGACAGACATACGAAGCAGGGTAGTGGAGAGAGGTGTGCAGGGTGAAGACAGACATACGAAGCAGGGAAGTGGAGAGAGGTGTGCAGGATGAAGACAGACATACGAAGCAGGGTAGTGGAGAGAGGTGTGCAGGGTGAAGACAGACATACGAAGCAGGGTAGTGGAGAGAGGCGTGCAGAGTGAAGACAGACATACGAAGCAGGGTAGTGGAGAGAGGTGTGCAGGGTGAAGACAGACATACGAAGCAGGGTAGTGGAGAGAGGTGTGCAGGGTGAAGACAGACATACGAAGCAGGGTAGTGGAGAGAGGCGTGCAGGGTGAAGACAGACATACGAAGCAGGGTAGTTGAGAGAGGTGTGCAGGTTGAAGACAGACATACGAAGCAGGGTAGTGGAGAGAGTGTGCAGGGTGAAGACAGACATACGAAGCAGGGTAGTGGAGAGAGGTGTGCAGGGTGAAGACAGACATACGAAGCAGGGTAGTGGAGAGAGGTGTGCAGGGTGAAGACAGACATACGAAGCAGGGAAGTGGAGAGAGGTGTGCAGGATGAAGACAGACATACGAAGCAGGGTAGTGGAGAGAGGTGTGCAGGGTGAAGACAGACATACGAAGCAGGGTAGTGGAGAGAGGTGTGCAGGTTGAAGACAGACATATGAAGCAGGGTAGTGGAGAGAGGCGTGCAGAGTGAAGACAGACATACGAAGCAGGGTAGTGGAGAGAGGCGTGCAGGGTGAAGACAGACATACGAAGCAGGGTAGTTGAGAGAGGTGTGCAGGTTGAAGACAGACATACGAAGCAGGGTAGTGGAGAGAGGTGTGCAGGGTGAAGACAGACATACGAAGCAGGGTAGTGGAGAGAGGTGTGCAGGGTGAAGACAGACATACGAAGCAGGGTAGTGGAGAGAGGTGTGCAGGGTGAAGACAGACATACGAAGCAGGGAAGTGGAGAGAGGTGTGCAAGATGAAGACAGACATACGAAGCAGGGTAGTGGAGAGAGGTGTGCAGGGTGAAGACAGACATACGAAGCAGGGTAGTGGAGAGAGGCGTGCAGGGTGAAGACAGACTCACATCCTGGCCTTTACACTTCTCCTTTTCAGTGTTTCTATAAAGCAGGTCGTAATGCAGCATGGTTTTGTGTCCTTTGTTGCTGTTGTTGATTTTGTTGTCTTTTGTGGTTTCTACTCTCTTTATGTCCTCTCAAAAGAGACTCTATGGTACTGGCGATTAAAGGGGTGCTGCCTAGCAACCGATTCAAAATGGCAGCTACCGAAGGGGTGCTCTCTCTCTTTCAAACGCCTGACCTACATAATCCCAAGCCTCTGATCTATGGCGCAACACAACCACACGATGAAAGGGGCAACATTATTCTTTAACCCTCAAACAAATGCTTGCCATTGCTAGCCTCCACCCCGAGTCACTGCACCCCGGGTCATATCAAAGGATGAGTTTAAATCGAAACAGAGGATGAGTATAAGCAACACAGAAATGAAATGAACTTGAAATGAAATCAGTGAATCTGAGGAGAAGGCAAAGCTGATTATGATCCCGGCGATGCTGTTAGCTTATTAGCGGCTACACAGCAAGAGAGGCAGAACCTCCCTCTGTTCTCTAACTCATCCACCAGTCCAGAGGCAGGAGAAAAAGGGACGAGACGCGTTTAGAGTTCTGTCTGATTTACTGATCACAGACTGTGAAAAAAATATATGAAAAAATATTTACAAAAAATAGAAATTTCAACTAATTACAATAATGGAGTTCTCTGTTCCAAATCCAACTGAACTGCTATCTGGGGTAAATGTTCCTGTAAACTCTTTGTACTGATCCTTACCGGATCAGTACAATTTCTCATATTGACATCAAATGTGATTGTACCATTGGTATGCATGTCATGACGGTTGAGACTGGGACTTCTTACAATGTGAAGATATCAGGGCTTTCAGATGTGAAAAGGCACATGATATGATACATCACTGGCAAGCCAGCAAATAACAGCGATAAAGACATTACATTATAAAGAGTTATGATTGTTCATACCAATCGTGTAGTTGGACAAACAACATCATGTTTTAAAGACATAGATGGTTTGGGTAACCATCTGTTAAAACAGGGATATTAGCTCTGTGTCGCAACAATAGGCATTTTATGATCCTTTATTTAACTAGGCAAGTCAGTTAAGAACAAATTCTTATTTACAATGATGGCCTAGCCCAACCAAACCCTAACCCGGACGACGCTGTTGTGATACAGCCTGGAATCGAACCAGAGTCTGTAGTGATGCCTCTAGCACTGAGACGCAGAGCCTTGGACTGCTACACCACTCAGGAGCCCCATCATTGCTGCTTACTAAATAGCTCATGAAATTCCAAGGCATTGGAAAATATACAGCAGATAATGAATGCTCTAAATCTTTGGGTTTTCCTCGGATTTAATTTAATTTACAAGGTAGATATTATCGCAATTTTCAGCAATGGACCTTTCTCTCAAATGCTGCTCTTTTTTTCAATCCAGGCTATAATAAGGTTATTCTTTCACACTAGTCTCTTTATTAGAAGTTTAGGCTTGGATTTTGTTGGAAGTTGTATGTACTGTATATATATGAAAATGTTGATGTTTTTGTATGTGTATTAAATAGTTCTAACTGTGTGTGCTGGTTAGTGAATGTGTGTGCATGTGTGCTGGTAAGAGAGAGCCAGAGAGACGTGTTGAACTGGCAGCCCAGTGGGAGGCCAGTAGTGAAGGGTCTGAGCTGTGTGAACTCTGCTGCTGCTCTCAGACTGAAGCATTTTCATGGAAAGCATCTCTTTGGTTCCTGCAGGTTTTCAATGCACTCATTTACACATCAAAACCGCCCAGGAAAGGGATAGTACAGAGAGGGAGTGGGGGAGGGCAGAGGAGGGACAGCAGCAGGGTAATGAAGGATGCTTTCTCCCCCGCACCCCCCGAGGGGTAGGCAGGTTTAGGGCCAGGAGGGAGGGGCCTCAGTGCCATAACGATCACCTCTAATCAGACGCATGATCAGACCGCCGGATTTCTATTCACACCGACTGCCCAGACAATCACATAGACCCTTTCAGCTCAGCAGTCCTTTAACTTTTAATAAACCCACCTCGAAAATAAATCAAATTCATCCAGCCTAAACAGTTAATGTAATACTCCACTGTGTGATAAATCAACCTCCTCCCACACAAAAACAAACCAGATACCGACCCCTATGTCATGCTTCTCCAGTCTGAGTCAATACACTGCAGGGATCCGGAGAGAGTAGCTAGAGACAAAGACAAGATAAAGTATATTGGAGTCCCCTCTAACTTTTTCAGATAGGTGCAGAGACAGACAGACACTGAGTCCAATCTGTCTCACAGACTGTAGTTAGAGAAGGATATCTCCTCAAGGCTAACCCCCTGAGCCTTGTGGTTTGAAAAAACAGTGCCTTGGCCAAGCAAAATCTTTCGACCAAGACCAAGCTTACTCACTCTTGAAATTGAGCATTTCTGTTAAAAAAACAATTGTGTGGGGATTCTTTCCATGGTCGTGCTGATTGGCTGGCACAGGTGTGTGTGAAGGGCAGGTGTTACCAGAGGTGTGTGTTTTCCTCTATATATGAAGTAGAGTTCGAAGCAGTCGGCACGTCGGATAATTTTCTACCTGATTCCTCGGATGAATCTCGAATTTTTCATCAAATGACTTTCTACCACCTGGTTTGTATTTAAATTCAGCTTTACACTGTTGGCCACGGGTATGGTGCCCCACAGGACACACAGCCCAAACAAACTCTGTTTCAGCTATTCTGGGCCCAGTCCCATACTCCCTTCCATCTACATAGAAGTGCAGTAGTGTTGTGAGTCTGAACAAGTTTTTCCTCTGGAGATAGAACAGAACAGCTAGAAAATTCCCAAACTACTGGCACAAAAATATACAGACAGCATTCAATCCTGGAACAAGCCCCATTGAACAAGGTTTATAAACAACACAAGTTTGCAAAAGCTCCCTGTTACTGCAATCACTGTATGTTGTCTTTGGGGATTTGTTTTCTCTGTCCAGCCACACAAATAAATCAAGTACCTCCATATTTCCTTACTCAAACCTTGTCCTCCGCACACTGCAGTTCCTATCTAATCACAGAAAACACAGGTGGGACTGGCTTTCTTAGATGTTTTTTAAGAGCAAATGTTTCACCTCACTGGGTCATGTCACAGAGCGTAAACCCGAGAGGAAGCCAGCAGCTCGTTCAACCGTATGCGAACAGATGCATGTGGATTTACCTCCAGTTACTGTGTTCCAGCGATGTGTTCCAAAGAAAACTAACACTCACTTTTAATAGTTAAATGTGGTTGGCGATGTCAAGACTTCAGCTCTCTTTGCCAAGCAATGGACAATGTCTACAATGTCCATGCAAGGAAAACACAGAGGTTAACCCCCATCTCCCTCCTTACATTTGCGAACACACACACACACACACACACACACACACACACACGCACGCACGCACGCACGCACGCACGCACGCACACACACACACATGCCACAATCTTCTGAATTTGAATGCAGTTGTTAAGTTTTTATAATCTTGAAGTTGATGGTATGTAACAAAGGTTAAATGAAAACCCTAAAACAACACAACTGTCTACAAAGCTTGACAAAATCTAAACGTTAAAGTGAGCAGCAGTCTGATGATGTAAATGTGACTCCTGGTCCTCACATCTTTCCATGCCATCACCCCACATGTTGCCTGACACTGAACACAATTACACAGACATAATAAACAATTACATTTACTGTCAAACACCATACATCCCAGAAAGCCTTATAGTGAAAAAGCTGGTCTCTTATATTCATGTGTGCTTATAATTGACATTGACACCCTAATTGTGTGTGTGTAATCTATAGGCCTACTGAACAGTTGCTGCCAGAATAAGGCTTTGATGTCCCAAATTCAGAGACAAAACCATGCAACCAATGACCAATATGCAGGATGTAGTATGACATTTGTGAAGCTTTTTGGTCAAATACAAATCTTCAATTAAATTCCTCCCAATTTAGGTGTAAAGCGTTGGACTAGTGCTGAGATCTAGTTGGCCTACTTCAAATTCCTCCTCCTGGATCAAGGTGCCGTGTATTTGCGTGGGGATCAAACAGAACGGAGGAGAGGGCACAATAGTGGTTCGGGGAAAGGATTAGCACACCCATTAATTAAATAGATTTTTCTGTGAACAGCTCCAGCAATTTAAAGGGGTACTTCGGGATTTTTTGCAATGAAGCCCTATATCTAATTCCCCAGAGTAAAATGAACTCTTGGATACGCCTACCATTTGTATGTCTCTGCCTGCAGTTTGAAGGACGTTTCTAACAAGCGTTAGCACTGGCTGGACGTCTATGGTAACTGCTAGCATGCTATAGTAGATACCATAGACTTCCAGTCATTGCTAGTTAGCGTTGGCTCACGAAACTGCCTCAAACGTCCTTCATACTAGATGTCAAGACATAATGGTATCGATGAGTTCATCTGACTCTGGGGAAGTAGATAAAGGGCTTCATTGACAAAATCCCCAAGTATCTCTTTAAAGATGATGACCTGAACATTGAGACTACTTACCACGGATTGTCACTCTATTCATCTTCAATTCTCTTTGCGGAATAGTGTGTCGATGTAGCCTATAGTATACACAGCCCATTCAGTTGGCGAGCGATTCTCACTGTAGAAAATTGCGCCAAAGCAAGAGAGGTAATTAAGGACCAAATTGTCGACAGGAAAATAAATAACAAATGTTGGCCTTAATGTCCTGTGATCAATGTATTTAATGAGGCTACAACATTGTGGTGAGAAGAGATGGGTGTATTAGGCTACAACATAGTGGTGAGAAGAGATGGTGTATTAGGCTACAACATCGTGGTGAGAAGAGATGGGTGTATTATGCTACAACATTGTGGTGAGAAGAGATGGGTGTATTAGGCTACAACATTGTGGTGAGAAGAGATGAGAAGAGATGGTGTATTAGGCTACAACATTGTGGTGAGTATTAGGCTACAACATTGTGGTGAGAAGAGATGGGTGTATTAGGCTACAACATTGTGGTGAGAAGAGATGGGTGTATTAGGCTACAACATTGTGGTGAGAAGAGATGGTGTATTAGGCTACAACATTGTGGTGAGAAGAGATGGTGTATTAGGCTACAACATTGCGGTGAGAAGAGATGGTGTATTAGGCTACAACATTGTGGTGAGAAGAGATGGGTGTATTAGGCTACAACATTGTGGTGAGAAGAGATGGGTGTATTAGGCTACAACATTGTGGTGAGAAGAGATGGTGTATTAGGCTACAACATTGTGGTGAGAAGAGATGGGTGTATTAGGCTACAACATTGTGGTGAGAAGAGATGGGTGTATTAGGCTACAAAAGTTAGGAATATAAACGGTTGCATTTATTCTTATATTGTATGTGCTCCAAAGGTTTACAGTTCATTTTTGCATGTTGGCATTACCATAGGAAACAGGCCACCTTTAATTTGCAAAAGAATGAACTCTACTACAGTCTACTTTACCCAAAAGAGAATGAACCCTACTACAGTCTACTTCACCCAAAAGAGAATGAACCCTACTACAGTCTACTTCACCCAAAAGAGAATGAACCCTACTACAGTCTACTTCACCCAAAAGAGAATGAACCCTACTACAGTCTAGCACATCTGATTTATTCTGGTCATCCTGGGATAATGAAATGAACGAATCATGAATATCTATAGCCAGAGGTAATCTAACCAAGTTCTCCTTTTGTGAGAAATGTTTTTATTTATTTATTATAGAACCAAATTATTATCAAAGAGAACGTAAGATGCAATATGTTTTGCAATGTATTTTCTCAACTCCACTAAATATAATTTCCTCAATCAATATAATGAAGTGACGCCGTATTGAAACATATATAGGATTCACACTAAACTCAATAATAGTAAATAAACCATGACCAAGAACATACAATTAAAAGACCGTTTGAAAATGTATACCACATGTTATTATTCTTAAGAACTTGATAAGAGGCACTTTATTTTCCTTGATTCTCAAGAGTTTAATCTTTAGCCTAATAGATGCATGTTCACTCCAATCAAACTTGTGAGAAACCAAAGTAAACTTCAATTAAATATATATACAATAAATAGACTGTTTAACATTTAAACATATTTATGAAGTTATTTATACCCAGTTCAGGGGAGAACAATGCCTCTCCTTTAAAATGTCCATGCAAGTCCTTTTCTGCATTGCAGTTGAGCATCTCTGTGTAATACAGTCCACACATCTTGTGTGTCTATAGAGAGCAATGCTGAAATACATCAATACTGAAATAAGGAAAGCTGTGTCTACTTCCATACTGTAGCCTGTGCTTTCTCCCTGTGCACGGAAAAGCAGCAATTGACAGTTGAATTATAACTTCTCTCATTCCTCTCAGTCTTATTCCATATACTACAATGTCACCCCAGTAGCTCCATGCGTTTAGACAGAGCATTGAATGAACTGCATACTGGTAATATATTGTCTATCAGTGTCAGACATGTGTGGGGCTTTCTGAGTAAGGGTCTGTCTTGGCCATGTGGAGCACCACGGCAGGGGCTTTGTAATGACAGTGTGTGCTGCAGCTCACGCTGCCACAGGGCTTCCTGCTAGTCCTGTCTGATGCCAGCTTCCTGCTGCACAGGCCCTGCCAGGTCTGCAGGGTCTTGGAGCTCCACACCCACACACCACTGGTGATGCCCACCACCAAAGACATGAAGATCTTCAGCATGAACACCGCCACAGTGGGCACCGACGCATCCAGGGAGCAGTCCTCGTTCCGGCGCCCGGGGAATGACACGCACTTGCCCTCTAGCCCCCTGAACTTCCAGTAGTCCATGTTGAGCCTCTCGTAGAAGTAGCAGATGATGACGCAGGTGGCGGGCACCGTGTACAGGATGGAGTAGATGCCGATCTTCACCATCAGCTTCTCCAGCTTCTCCGTGTTGGTGCCTTCGGTTTTCATCACCTTGCGGATGTGGAAGAGCGCCACAAAGCCGGTGAGGACGAAGGACGTGCCAATGACCAGGTAACAGGACAGAGGGATGAGCACAAAGCCAGTGAGCGCTCCAGAGTCCATGCTGCCCACGTAGCACAGACCCGTCAGCTCATCCCCTGCTACCTTCCTCATGGTGAGGATGATGATGGTCTTCAGAGCCGGGATGCCCCACGCGGCCATGTGGAAGTAGTTGCTGTGGGACTCAATGGCCTCGTGGCCCCACTTCTTACCAGCGGCCAGGAACCAGGTGAGGGTAAGTATGACCCACCAGATGGACGAGGCCATACCGAAGTAGTAGAGGATGAGGAAGACGATGGTGCAGCCTGTGGACTCCAGCCCCTCCTGGATGATGTAGAGCTCGCCATTCTCCCGGTCGCAGGCGATGTTCTCGGCCCCGGCCACCGAGCGGATGATGAAGGCCACAGAGTAGATGTTGTAGCACATGGAGAGGAAGATGATGGGCCGTTCAGGGTACTGGAAGCGGTGGGGGTCCAGGAGGAAGGTGAGAACGGTGAAGGACGTGGAGACGAAACAGAGCGTTGACCACACCGTCATCCAGATGAAGGCAAAGTCCTTGTCCCTTCTGGACCAGAACACGTCCACTGCCGAGGAGCAGCGGGGAGCACACGACTGGCTCTTCTCCACGTACTGGAACTTCTCTGGGTTCTCGCAGGACCCCAGACTGCCCGTGGAGCGCCCGTTACCGCTACCCGGTTGCCTTGGCCGAGGGGGAACAGGAAGCATGCCCTCTCCCTTCTTGATCTCTGTCTTGGTGTCGTTCTCTGGAGCCTCCATGCACAGCGCGTTGGGGTCATTCCTGGTCGGGAGCTTGGAGCAATCCAGCGAGTCAGGCCATGCGTAGTGGAACTTCTCCATAATGGGTGAGCACTTCTGCCTGGCCTGCTCACACATGGGCCTGCAGGCTGGGATGGAGGTAGACACTTTATCAGTGCACATGGGGGTGTAGAGAGAGCAGAGGAAGAAACGAAGGTGCACATCACAGCCATACTCCACTAGAGGTGCAAACTCATTCAGCTTGATGGCAGCCTCCTTTTGGTTGTCATGGTCCATAAAATTGGGCATTCTGGTCATGTTGTAGCCAATGCCCTGGCACATGGGGATTACTATGGGTTCGCATTTGGCTGGTCTGCCGCGTTCCAGGTCGTAGGTTCCTAGCTCCACACTGTAGCCAGCAACCACCAACTGACACCAGAGAGAAATCAGTATCTTCAAAGGAGACCCCTCCATGCTTCTTTTCAGTCATATGTTTAGTGTAAGAACAAGTTGTATTTGTTCAGACCGAAAATGTAAATTCATGCGGATATGTCCATATTATTTTACCATTGTAAGCATAGCCCCCAAAACAAGCGTTGTAAATCCGTTGTTACAAATGCATTTCCTGCTGCTATACAACGCAAATGCAGGTCAAATTTATAAAAAATGAATTCCAGTTGGTACACATTAGTCTGTTATATTAAAAAAAAGCTTCCACGGTATTAAATGTTTAAATGTCCTTAGAAGGTAAGACTCCGAGCCAATTCGAGCACCGCAGAGTTCAATCTTGAAAATTAAGTTTGCAATGAAATGAGAAAATAACGCTGGTGAGCTCAAATAACGTTCATTACAGAACGTGTTAATCCTGGACTTCTTAGTTTTGAATAAAACATGTTTAAAACTAAATCCGTGCAGCTGTTTGCAGCAGTACGTACATTTCACTCTACGTCAGACAACCGCTCTCCATCCATCGTTTGAGAACACTGAACTTTCTCTTCTATTTGCGGCTCTTACCCGATGCGAGGGTGGGCACTTCCATGACGCGACGCTTCCATCTCGCACCGCCCACCACCGACCTGAGAAGCGTCTTTAAGCGCACGCACGACTATATTAATTCCACATTTATTTATTTGGACATTTGAAAGTGGTGAGTAAGGTTTGGATAAACTTGAATCTTATCATTTAACCGAGTGATCATGACAATAGGCTATGGCCCATTCTGTCCAAATAGTTTATAAGGCATCTTATGATAGGCTACACATCTGCTTCTGCAATGGTTTAAGTGAGTAGTGAAACGGTCCCTATTTATCATACAGTATCACAATGATGTATGTTATGTTACCTGGCCAGTGTTTGTGCCTAGGAAAAATACTATTGTTACCATCTAGTGGCTGAATGGTAGGCTACAATTGCCCCCTTGACATCTCAAAGAAATGTTTGATCTTTTCATTCACTATGTGATATAACTGACTCTACTCATGCACAAAATCCCATTGATGAGGCTGTCTTAGGAAAGGCCAAAGAGAGACTAGGAAATATCAAAGAGACAGTATGATCTAACAGTTTATAATATGACAGTGACACACAGCATAATAAATCATGGTCTTGGTAATTATATCAGACATGTTCAGAAACTGCACATTAGGCCCATGAACTAGGTGCACCTCCGACACATGATGCTAAATCTGTTTGAGCTTTCAAGGGTAAATTAAAGATTTCTATAAAATGCATAAAATATTGAAATAGGCAGCTTCACCAACACTTGAGTTTATGAAAATGTTTCCTGAAATTAGTCACAGATAACTGAAAGAGATCTCCCCAAGGAGTCATGTCAGATGGGAATTCATGTATTTTCATTGTTGGCCAATTGCAGCAGTGCTTATTCTGAATCAGAGGCAATGTCCAAGCCTGGATTGGCTTTGAACTCCTCTTAATTGAGAGAAAGTGACTTTAACTATTTGCTCATTGCTACAACACTGTATACAGCAATAATATGTCATTTGAAATGTCTCTATTGCTTTGGAACTTTTTGTGAGTGTAATGTTTACTGTAATTTTTTTTGTTTATTTCACCTTTGTTTATTATCTATTTCAACATACAGCTCACCAACCAAGAATTCACAAAATGGGACAAACAGCAAATTGAGACTCTGCATGCAGAATTCTGAAAAAATATCCTCTGTGTACAATGTAAATCAGCAAATAATGCATGCAGAGCAGAATTAGGCCAATACCTGCTAATTATCAAAATCCATATAATGGACGTTAAATTCTACAACCACCTAAAAGGAAGCAATTACCAAACCTGCCTTAACAAAGCCATTACATACAGACAAATAAACCTGGAGAAGACCCTCCTAAGCAAGCTGGTTCTGGGGTTCTGTTCACAAACACAAACAGACCCCACAGTACCACAGGAAAGCAACACAATTAGGCCCAACCAAATCATAAGAAAACAAAAAGATAATTACTTGATAATTACTTGATACAAACAGAGCAAACTAGAATGCTATTTGGCCCCAAACAGAGAGTACACAGTGGCAGAATACTCGACCACTGTGACTGACCCAAAGTTAAGAAAATCTTTGACTATGTACAGACTCAGTGAGTATAGTCTTGCTATTGAGGAGGGCCACCGAAGGCAGACCCGGCTCTCAAGAGAAGACAGGCTATGTGCACATTGCCCACAAAATGAGGTGGAAACTGAGCTGTGCTTCCTAACCTCCTGCCAAATGTATGACCATATTAGAGACACATATTTCCCTCAGATTACACAGACCCACAAATAATTTGAAAACAACTCCAATTTTGATAAACTCCCATATATATTGGATGAAATACCATAGTGTGCCATCATAGCAGCAATATTTGTGACCTGTTGCCACAAGAAAGGGGCAACCAGTGAAGAACAAACACCATTGTAAATACAACCTATATTTATGTTGATTTATTTTCCATTTTGTACTTTAACTATTTGCACATCATTGCAACAATGTATATAGACATACAGTTTTTCTCAATTGCTAAAACACTAAAACCCATTTGGCTGAACAAAGTCCTCAGTTGCCTGGACTCATTTAGCTAATTATGCAGTCTGTTGTCAATACCATTTCACATGGTAAAACACAGTTTGCAGATCTCACTTAGACTTTTCAGCAAAACTCTAAACACATTCTCAAAACACATTCTGCACTCTAATGCACATGTCATCCATACTGGTAAACACAAGTGGCAACAATCAAATACAAATAGAGAACATATGTCATTGATTGAACACAACCACTCAAAATTGATTTAACCTGTTTCAAATGATGCGACACAACCAATATAAGCCAGTTCAGAGAGCAAACAGGTTGTTGAAGGTGGGAAGGAGAAAGTCTGAGAATGGATACTGTAGTACAGCGCATTGTAGGCTGCATACTGTACAATGGACAAATTGTATGGCCCTGAACATTGTGCTTTCCATTTATTACAGTTTTTCTCAGTCGCTTTGGTGTAGTTTTAACATCATCCCTAACATGTGCAAAATAATAAGTGCATTTCTCATAACAATTTGTACAAACTGCAATATAAAATAGATATGTTTCTAAAGCTAGTCAGTCACTAAAAATCCTTAGTACGTCTCTCAAAAGTAAATATTCATGCCAATGATCATGTCAGTGTCATCAGAATGATAAGTCATTGAGTCATTGTTCACGAACAAGGTCGTCAAAATGTTTAGGCATGTTGTCAATGTAACTGTGTACTTTGACAGTATTACCTGATGTAAACTTAGCCTACAGTTTGGATGACAGTTACTGTATTGAAAATGCACAAGGCTGCACTTCTATGGCATATATCAATTTCAACAGTACTATTTACATATTACTGTATGTGGGTTATTGATTGAAAGAGACTGGACAACCCAAGGGGCACAAAGGATACACAAATAAATTAAAAAGAAACACAGGAAACCACCCCTAAGGCACAACTTTGCCCGCAGCACTACACATCCAGACGTTCCTGTCTGTCGGCCCACATATTCTCATCCACATCACACCGGATATTTTCCCTTCCAATGCAACGTGGAAAGAATCTTTTGGAATGCCTTATCCATCCTCTGCAGGCGTCTACTGTAATGTCCTCACATGCTGCATCCATTGCAGCCAGCAGGGTCATCTGTGTGCGTGGCTGACGATCGTACACCTTCCACCTCCATGCTGAAAAGAACTCCTCAATTGGGTTAAGGAATGGTGAATAAGGTGGGAGGAATTCTATGAGCATCCTCGGGTGGGTCACAAACCATTGCTTCATGATGTTTGATCGATGGAAACTCACATTATCACAAATGACCACATACTTTGGCAAATCCTCTCTAAACAGACCCCTCTCATTATCAGGGATGAGAGCCCTGTAGAGAGTCTCTAAAAAGTTGAGTAGATGCTGGGTGTTGTATGGCCAAAAAAAGGGGGATATGGGTTAGGACACCATGCTCCGAAATACCAACACACATGGTGATATTTCCTCCCCGTTGGCCTGGCAAATCTACAGTAGCTCTGTGACCGATGATATTCCGACCCCGCCTTCTGCATTTGGTCAGGTTGAAGCCAGCCTCATCCAAGTATACAAAGTTGTGAGAGGGTTCACTTGATTCCAACTCCATTATACGCTATATCCCAGAACACACAGTTGAATTTGTTTAGGTAAGGAAGAGTGACATAAAATGTACATATATTGCATGTTCCTTCCACAGCAATGGAAATGTGTGCAGTTTATGCTTACTGTACTACGTATCACTATAACACGTTGCTGTAAAGTAGTTACATAGATATATGTTTCACCTGTACATACTGGTACAGTAGCTCCTTAACTCTGTCCTCATTCCTTTGGAATGGTACACGGTACAGCTGTTTCATACTCATATGGTTTCTATGCAGCACCCTGTCGATGGTTGAGATGCTAAACGTATGGATGTTTTCAAAGACATCGTTGTCTTCTATAATGGTCCTTTGTATTTCCCTGAGTCTCATGGCATTGTTTGCTCGGACCATGGTGCAAATAGCCTCCTCCTGTTGAGGTGTGAAAAGGCGTCCTCTGCCACCGGTTTGAGGTAATCTTGCAGCCCTATGTGGGAAAAAATGCAGTGATGCATCACACAATTTCACATAGACAAAAACTATGCGAACACACATTTTACTGTAAAACATACAGGTGGGGGCATGTAAGGTGCAGTATGTATCTGTATAGAGTATATTTCTGTATGCTGTGAAATACAAGTGGACTACTGTAATATGAAGCATTGTAGGAAGTATACAATATACTGCTTATATACAGTAACAGTGTACTATACATTGGTGGACATACCTGTTCTCTCTTCGAAACGTTTGAACTATTGAGGACACGTTTGATCTGCCAATATTCGGCTGCACCCTTCGACCCGCCTCAGCCATTGTAAGGCCATGATTGACAACACGGTCTACAATAGTGGCCCTTATGTCATCAGATATGCGCCTATGTCCTCTTCTGCCTCTTCCTCTGTTTTGCCTTCCACATTGCATCCTTGCTCCTCTTCTTCCTCCTCTTGGCTGTTGACCCTGTTCGTTTCCTGGTCCATCCATTATTGGAAAATTGCAACTCTGTGTTGTGGTCTGTCTATATATGCTTGCCAATTGATTCTTCATGAGATGCGCCTTTGAGCAATTTAGACAACTGGTTGATTGTTGGTTGAACTAACACTTTACATTCCTTCATGAGTGAGGGTCAATTTCACCTGCACGATTCATCAATTCACATTTTTGTACAAAAGGTCTAATAGAAATGTGTAAAACTATGCTTGACAGTTTATGACAAATAGTTCAACAATTTTGCATGTAATGACTTATGCAAGGAACTAATGCCGAGATGTTTTGAGGGGTAAGACTATTCAACAGAGAACCATCTACTATATTTTGATCAACATGACATAAGCAATTGATAATGTGGAAAAAAGCTGACACTTGTACATTATCAATTGCAATTTGTAAGAAATTGCAATAAGAAATTGCTTTACAGTTTTTTTGGATTGCTTACACACTAAAATTAAAAGTAGTACTATTAGCAAAACCTTACACTCAAGAAGCAAAACATCAGCCCATATTTGCACAACTATAAGCACATTGTCAACCTCACACTTGTTGCAAAACTCTACACACAGTGATTTGCAAAACACTAAACACACTTAGCATACATTACACACAAAAATCTATAATGAAGTCACGTCCTTGCAATACCAAAGCACTGACTGTCAAATTACCACACCGTCCAACCAATTGGTTCAACACAGTCATCAGGTGTGCAAACACTCGTTTGCTTAATTGTAGACACACCAATCAGGTGTATGAGCACTATAAAAGCAGCAGGTGAGTTCATCGGTCTTCAAGCACAATGGAAAGAGTCAGAGAAAGAGAAAGAGGAGGAGGAGGAGGAGGAGGAGGAGGATGATGAGGAAGATGAAGAGGAGGAGGAGGAGGAAGAAGAAGAAGAAGAGGAAGAGGAAGAGGAAGAGGAAGAAGACGGGGAGGAAGAGGAAGACAAGAAGGTGCTCAAACAGGACCGACTCTGACAAATGAGATCCACGCAACACTGGTTGACCACGTTGTCAACCATGGCCTGACGCTGAGGGAGGCTGGACTGCGAGTACAGCCAAATCTAAGCCGATATACAGTGGCAAGTGTGATGAGAACATTTAGACTGGAAAATAGGTATTGTAAAAATATCATCATATCAAAAACATCTGCACGGTTTCAGTAACTGCTTACAGTACTGTATTCTATGCACTATCAGCACTTCTGTTACCTTTTCCTGTGAAATTACTGTACTATTGTATACTGTTTTTCTTCTACATAGGATTGAGGGTCAGGAACGACAAGGGGGAAGGCCTCCTAATGTCACAGAACTGCAAGAGAGGGAGATAGTAAACATGGTTTTGGCCAACAATGCTATAACACTCAATCAGCTCCAAGCTAACATTGTCAATAACCACGCCATTTTCAACGATATCCATCAGGTCTCAACATCAACACTGGCACGCATCCGGAAAAAAAAACATATTCAAATGAAGCAAATTTATCGAGTGCCTTTCGAGCGCAATTCCGAAAGGGTGAAATGACTGGGGCATGATTATGCAGAGGTATGTACTCACTTTACAGTTTTTTTTGATTGCTTAAGCACGATTTTCAAAACAGGGCCCGTGTTTTCAAAACACTACACACAATTAGCACAACCACACACCCAATTAGCAAAACACTACAGATCCTTTGCAAAATTAAACACTCTTGTAAAAACTATACACTTCTTTTTAAAAACCACACTTTGTTACCATATGAAACACACACGTTTCACATGACTATATTACTATACATTACTATACTATGCACGAGTTACACTCTGCTGTGATAAACCTAAAACACTTTTAGCACTTCTACTTCCCTATGATTAGAGTAGGCTACTATCAACAAAGTACAAATATAATGTATACTAGATCAACACTGAACTACACAATTTTGCCTGACACTGTTTTTCAGAGAGTTTTACGAATGGATGGAGAGGAGATCCAGCATGAGTTCATTTACGTAGATGAGGCTGGGTTCAACCTGACGAGAACACGAAGGAGGGGAAGAAGCATCATTGGCCACAGGGCTATAGTCAATGTCCCAGGGCAACGTGGGGGTAATATAACACTCTGTGCAGCCATTACACAGAATGGTGTCCTCCACCGCCATGCCCATATGGGCCCTTACAACACAGCGCTCATACTTACATTCTTGGACCAATTGCACAACAGCAGCAAATCAAATCGATCATATGCAATACATTGTTGTCTGGAACAATGTGTCTTTCCACCACTCTGTTCTGGTTCAGAACTGGTTTCAGCAACATCCACATTTCACCGTCCTATATCTTCCACCATACTCTCCATTCCTCAACCCTATAGAAGAGTTTTTCTCGGCATGGCGGTGGAAGGTATATGATCTCCGTCTCCAGGCTGAGGTAACCCTCATCCAAGCCATGGAGGAGGCCTGTGACCAGATGGAGGTAGCAGCAATGCAATAATGGATTCGTCATTCAAGAACATTCTTTCCAAGGTGTCTTGCTAATGACAACATTGCCTGCGATGTTGATGAAATTCTCTGGCCAGATCCAGCTAGGCGAAGAGACAATGTGTAGTTGTTTTTTAACTTTTAAAAAAAAAACTTACAATACGTAAAGTGACGTTTGGTTACAGTATTACATTATATTTGTACTTTGTTGATAGTAGCCTACTCTAATCATAGGGAAGTAGAAGTGCTAAAAGTGTTTTAGGTTTATCACAGCAGAGTGTAACTCGTGCAAACAGAGTATAGTAATGTGAAACGTGTGTGTTTCATATGGTAACAAAGTGTGGTTTTTAAAAAGAAGTGTATAGTTTTTACAAGAGTGTTTAATTTAGCAAAGGATCTGTAGTGTTTTGCTAATTGGGTGTGTGGTTGTGCTAATTGTGTGTAGTGTTTTGAAAACACGGGCCCTGCTTTGAAAATTGTGCTTAAGCAATAAAAAAAAAACTGTAATGATGTGCACAAGTGACTAGATGATTTGGAATTTGTACAAGTAGTATCAAGAATTGCACTTTTGATCTAAGAAATGCACCAAAGCGACTGAGAAACTGTAACAGTACTGACTGCTCAATAGATTTTGACTGGTTGCAAGTTCATAGAATTACAGTATCACAGAGACAAAGGACAAGTTTGTGAGATGCAGGGTACCGTACTGTAAATAGGGGTACAAGGAGGAGGAAGAACAAAAAACGAAATTGCAAAGAGCAAAGCAGAGTAGTAATTTCTGATCAATTTTGAGCTACTATGATAGAACATGTTTTCGTTCATCAAAAGACAATGACGGAAAAATATGTTGTTTTTTTTAGATTAAAAATGTACTTCTCTCTGAGAATTGTATGTTTTGAACAATGTGTTTTCTATTTTTCAGTGTCTTTACTGACTGCTTGAGAGTGTATATCATTTTGATCACTTTGTTTATGATTTGAGAGCAGTGTTTCATTTTGAACACAGGTAAAACTGTTTTGAGGCGAATGTTTCATTTTGCAAGAGGAGTCGGAGGTTATGTAAATAGTGCTTGAAGATGAAGTTTTGTGTTTAGTGTTTTCAGGAAATGGAGCAAGGTTTCAGAAATTGTGTTTTAGCAATTGAGAAAAACTGTAATATGACATTTGAAATGTCCTTATTATTTTTGGAACTTTTGTAAATGTAATGTTTACTGTTAATTTTCTATTGTTTATTTCACTTTTGTTTTATCTATTTCACTTGCTTTGGCAATGTCAATACATGTTTTCCATGCCAATAAAGCCCCTTAGATTGAAAATAAATTGGAGAGAGAGGGAGAGAAAGAGAGAGGGAGAGGGGGGAGAGAGAGAGAGAGGGAGAGAGAGAGAGAGAGAAAGGGAGAAAGAGAGAGGGAGAGAGAGAGAGAAAGAGATAGAGAGAAAGCTTTGACTATTTATCTTTCGTTTCTGACAAATGGTGGTGAATAATAAAACCACTTAACCCGTAGTGTTATAATGTGGTGATGCATGAGATTTGGCAGTTGGTAAAATATGCTGTCACCTTGCCACATCAATTTCAAATTGGGGCTTGATACTCATCTAGCCAGAGAGGAAGTGCATTCCAGACACAGAGATGTTATCTTGCTCGACATCAGCATGATGCTTTTGGTAAATCTAGTATGATACTTCACAGTTCTTTCATGTCGTTGAAAGAGCTAGCGTATGCTTAGCTTCTAAAAGGCCCAGGTTTCAAAGCCATGAGGCAAAGTGAGAGGGCCTAAGAGTCAAAAAGGCTTAACGAAAATATGCTTATCTAGATTTAGCTTCTCAAGGTGTAACAGTTGTGAGTCCATTTGAAAGGTCAATGGAACCCATTACAAAGGCACAATGACTGGAATGACCTATCAGGAAGGAATACATGAGAGAGGTGGCTAACCCGAGAATTGACTTCCCACTTCTTGGAAGAAAGTACAAATGTTGAGGTTAATTCTAATCCCTCATACTCTCTCCCTCACACACCACACACACACACACACACACACACACACACACACACACACACACACACACACACACACACACACACACACACACACACACACACACACACACACACACACACACACACACACACACACACACACACACACACACACACACACACTCCCCCTTCTCCAACACTGCAATATAACACAGCTTGCCATTGCCAGGTTTTTGTACAGTATGTCTTTATAATGACCAGCCTTCAAACAAACCCGCCATCTTGTGTTACATCCAGTAATCAGACGATCCAACGTGTGGGCCTTGTAATTATTACTCCTCTTACTTATTGGTTATCATATATCAGACACCAAGCCATAAACACGCAGTGGAGAACAATGGGAGAGCTTGCCACAGCTTGGGTTGACATTACTCTCCCAGAGACGCTGGCTGTCTGTGGTCGTTATGGGTGTAACAAGAGACACCTCTCACTTAAAGTACTACATCTGGTCGGCCATACTGCTTTTGACGGGGAGCATAATGGCATATTGTCGGAGGTCGGATGATGCAATTAACTCTTTGTTCATTCAGTCCCAATCCTCTACTGCTCTGATACCCTGGCCGTAGCTAAGTCTCACCGTATAGAATGAGGGGCCATCCCTTGTCGGTGAGGGTGGGCTAGAGTGCTCACTGAATGTTTGTGCACAGTTAGTTTCAGAACCATTTCAGTAGCAGGAAATATGTTGCCTAATTTACTGCAGTGGGTGAGTGCACAAGGTATGCACTAGTGCACTACTGCACTATTAATATTCTGAACTCTCATGAATTACAGTATTGGACTATTATTGTCCTGCTATTCTGTAACTGGTTCAGAGAATTGAAAGGAACAAATTCTTTCATCATCACAACCCATCTGTGTTCTCCATCTCTCAGTGATGTGGAAAGATAATGTTCTTTACAGCTCTGATGGTGGCAGGTAGACAAAATAAGTGAATGGCTGCCTATTCCTTGTCCTCTCCACTCCTCTCTCTCTGTCAGAGGGGAGGGAACGCAGGCACTTAACGAGGTAGGCAAAACCCAGCACTTTTCCAAATCAAGGGACCCAGGCAGCACAGACAGGCTCCTCAGACGTATGGTAAGAATGTGAGGTGCCAAGCAAAGCAAATATTTTTGAAGGACTTCAAAAATAAACGGGGCTCTCAGTTCTATAAGAAGGATTCATTAAAAAGGTCCCAAACAATAGCATCCAACCAAACTATGTCAAGAAACGTGCGATATCATTTACTGTAGAGAAAACTAAAGGAGATTTAATATAATCTCTCTAAAAACAGGGATTCTAATCCACAACCCCTGACTCTCATCTATCCTTTTAACCATGTCCAAAGTGAAAGGAAGAGAGAGAGAATGTGTGTGTGTTTTGTGTGTGTGTGTGTGTTTGCAGAGTTACGCAATTCCTGTCCAGATGTGTGTCCGTGCATTCATTCATTTGTGTGTGTGTGTGCATGTGTGTGTGTAGTCTGTGACAGATATAGGTAATAAAGAGAGTTAGGAAAGGGAAGCCTGATGTTGACCTTTTCCTTTTGTTTTTGAAAGATGAACTTTCTGGCCATACACACGTGTACTCTCTCTGGTCCTGGGGGAGCAATGCAATGGAAAGCAATATTACTGTGTGGTCGCAGGCCTAATGTAAGGGGAAGGATTTTTTTTGAGGGATTGGATGGTTATAAGGCGGTAAAGTGGGGTCAGAAATGCTTTGGAAGAGTGGAAAGATAACTCTTCGAAGGGAGACATACAAATGATATCAGGTAGTTTGTTGTTGACACTCGCAAACTTGGATTATTCACATTTCTGTGGACGGGTAACAGAAGAACAATGCCTGTTTGCCAAGGTCAAAATAACTGGAGAATATGTTATATCCTGCTTCCCCGGAATATGATTTCTCAGCAGGCATTCTCCGTTACAGTGAATGTCAGGCTTGGTTAGATTTCACTTTGGGTCAGTGTGAAGGAGTAAACTACTACAGTGTTAAGGCTGAGGTGGAAGGACTACATTTGGACCAAGGTCTACATGTAGCCAAGAAGGTCAGGTGTAGCTATTAAAGTAATAAGCAATATTCCTAAATCAATGTAAAACTAGCATTTGCCATCCCTCTTCACAAAATCTGTCATGTGCTGCTTGAAAACCCCCAGACATAGTAAAAACAATACATCTGAAATGAGCTTCTAGTTTCTAATATCTCCTCTGAAATACCTTTCTCTCCTTTGTGTTTTAGAATGAACTTGAGTTTTATAGAAAAGGAGTAAAACATACAATGAGTGTACAAAACATTAGGAACACTTTCCTCATATTGAGTTGCACCCCATTTTGCCCTCAGAACAGCCTCAATTCGATGGGGCATGGACTCTGCAAGGTGTCGAAAGCATTCCACAGGGACGCTGGCCATGTTGACTCCAATGCTTCCCACAGGGCAGCAGGTAGCCTGGCGGGTAGCAGCGTTGGCTCAGTAACCCCGAGCTGACAAGGTAAAAACCCTGAGCAAGTCAGTTAACCCACTGTTCCCCTGAGCAAGTTAGTTAACCCACTGTTCCTCTGAGCAAGTCAGTTAACCCACTGTTCCCCGGGCGCCGATGACGTGGATGTCCATTAAGGCAGCAGCCCCCCGCATCTCTCTGATTCAGAGGGGTTGGGTTAAATGCGGAAGACACATTTCAGTTGAATGCATTCAGTTGTACAACTGACTTGGTATCCCCTTTCCCTTTCCCAGTTGTGTCAAGTTGGCTGGATGTCCTTTGGGTGGTGGATCATTCTTGATACACTGGGAAACCAGCAGCATTGCAGTTCTTGACACACTCAAGCAGGTGCACCTGGCACCTACCTACTACTATACCCCATTCGAAGGCAGTTAAATATCTTGCCCATTCAATCCATGTCTCAATTGTCTCAAGGCTTAACAATCCTTTAACCTATCTCCTCCCTGTCATCTACACTGACTGAAGTGGATTTAACAGGTGACATCAATATGGAAACATAGCTTTCACCTGGATTCACCTGGTCAGTCTATGTCATGGAAAGAGCAAGTGTTCCTAATGTTTTGTACACTCGGTGTACTATCAGAGTGGATGGAACGGTAAGTAAGTTCTTTCCTTCTCTTGTCGCTAACAGAATAGAGGCTACGTTTCTTCGCCCTCCCAGCCTTGCTGTGCTCAAGTCACCTCTGAGGAGCCGCGATCATCAGACAGCCAGTTCTCTCACACAAGTCTCTTAAATCACCGTCACGTCAAGGCTGTGAATAGCGGACCAATAAGCTCAATTAACACCCAAATACTCTGAATCCGTGCCCTTCTGGCCACCCGTCACCACCTTCCCGGGGCGGCTTCTCGGTTCTCAGCACATAAGAGAGCACCGCCAGCCCCCGGACCCTAGCCACAACTCGCCAGCCCCCTCCCCCATGTCACACACACAGCCCCCCTCAACGCCCTGGTCACACACACTGACACAGCCCACCTATTTATACATCACAACCTGGCAGCGTACATGGGAAAACAAGGCCACTCTACTATTTGTGTATGTCCAGTACTCCTTTTTCAATCATCACTTTGATGTCTAGGGAGATAAAAGGACATCAGGTGACTTCAGCTATATCTGAGGGTTTCTGTGTAGTGAAAGGTTGACAGACAGGCCAACAAGCCAATCACGTGGCGATTGAATTACATAATTTGCCCCCACTCCCTTCCTATTTGTGTGAAAGTCTGGAAGACTAGGCCATGGCAATCAATGCAATCAGTGTTCTCACAGATCCTGTGAAGGTCCTCAGAGTCTCCCTGAGTCTCCCTGAGTCTTACAGAAGAGGTACAATGGCATAAAGAAAGATACTGTATCAGTGTAACCTCACAGTGTAATCTCTCGTGGTTGTTGATAACTGTAGCCTAGCACCATCTCCAACTGGAGGAAAAGGGCAACAGAGTGGCAAGGGTGCAAAGGGGTAGAGGACAGAGGGAGAGATCGGCTGGAGGACAAGCAGCGGGTGGGACGGCATCTATCTTTGAACCCCCTTCTCACACCCCCTCCCACTTCTGCCCCTTAAGGATTACCAGCAAGTTTGACAAGCCAAACAAGTCCTATTAATAAACTGTGTGTGTGTGTGCTTGTGTGTGTGTATTTGTGTGCACACGCATTGTGTGAGGTCGAGGTTTGTATGTACATGTGCATGAGGAAGGGCTTGGTTACAGAGTCAAATGACATAGGGACCCATGATTTGTGCTCACGTGTTTCTATACTGGACTAGACTCTCAGGTCCTTACACTATGAATGGGGGTAGAGGGCACCTGCCACCAACATTTCCCAGAGAGGAAAGTGGGCTGTTTCCAATCCATATCTTAAACCTTGATAATTATTTGAAAATCAACTATCATATTACAGAGTAACAACAGTAAGAGGATCAACATGCATGTACATCATATGACTGAATGGCACATGGGCAGCATAGATTATTTTAATGAATATTATACAGTGCCTTCAGAAAGTATTCAGAAAATGATTCATACCCAATCACCTTTGGCAGCGATTACTAATGTGTTGCATTGAATTTGCCCCAAACATAACTTCTTTGTATTCAGGACAAAAAGTAAATTGCTTTGCAACATTTTTTGCAATATTACTTTCGTGTATTGTTGCAAACAGGATGAATGTTTTGGAATATTTTGATTCTGTACAGGCTTCCTTCTTTTCACTCTGTCATTTAGGTTAGTATTGTGGAGTAACTACAATGTTGTTTATCCATACTTAGTTTTCTCCTATCAAAGCCATTAAACTCCTGCTTTAAAGTCACCATGGGCCTCATGGTGAAATCCCTGAGTGGTTCTCTTCCTCTCCCTCAACTGAGTAAGAAAACATGCCTGTATGACAAAATCCTGGGAACCATGGGACCAGGGGTGATGTGGAACAGGGAGTGGCTGAGGGAGGCCAGACAGAGCTTGCTGTCTGGCCTGAACACACACCGTGCATGTGGCAATGAAGGCTGAGACGTCAGGAACCATAGTGGGCCACCAGAAGCGTTGTCGGAGGAAGGCCAGGGTTCGACGGGAGCCAGGGTGACAGGTAAGCCTGAAGGAATGAGCCCATTCCAGGACCTGAGTTCATCCCGAATCAGCCCCCCCCCCCCAGGGGTCTCAATACCCCAGACAACTGAAGCCGCAAGACATGAGGTAGGAAGGATGGTGTCAGAGGGTGTGGCAGCAGGAACTGTACAGGCGAGAGAGGGCATCCGGCTTCACCGAGATATTCAACATTTTTATGGTCAGTCCACACCAAAAATGTTTCTTCCGCACCTTATAGCCAGTGCCTCCACTACTCCAGCGCAATCTTGACCGTCAGAAGTTCCGGATTCCCTACGTCATAGTTTCTCTCCGCAGAGTTGAGACGATGGGATAGGAATACACAGGGGTGAAGCTTTTGGTCCTGGACAGACCGCTGGGACAGACCGCTGGGACAGACCGCTGGGACAGACCGCTGGGACAGACCGCTGGGACAGACCGCTGGGGGACTCCAGCGCCGGAAGCGCCAACCTCAACCACAAACTGACGGGACGGGTCCTGATGGATGAGGATTGGATGTGGGTTAGGCTAATCCACCACCGCTCTCACCTTTTCAGGATCCATCTGAACATTCCCCTCAGCGATGACGTATCCCAGAAAGGAGATAGTGGAGCGGTGAAACTCGCACTTCTCTGCTTTCACGAACAACTGGTTCTCCAGGAGGCGCTGAAGGACGTGTTCTTGGGCAAAATGGGAGAAAACAAGGATGTCGTAGATGTAGACAAACACAAAACGATTCAACATGTCACGGAGCACATTATCGACCAGGGCATGGAAAACAGCGGGACCAATGGTGAGCCCAAACGGCATGACCAGGTACTCATAGTGTCCACTTTCAATGTTGAAGGCTGTCTTCCACTTGTCTCCTTCGTGAATCCAAACTAGGTGGTAGGCATTCTGAAGGTCCAACTTGGAAAATATGGTTGCCCCCTGGAGAGGAATGGAGTTGTAATGTGTAATGATTCTTAACAGTGATGTCATTGAAGCCCCGGTTGTCAATACATGGACACAGGGTCTCAACCGTATTTTCCATAAAGAATAGCAATGTGCCGGCAGGGGAGGCAGAAGGGCAAATGGTCCCAGCAGCCAGAGAGTCCTCAATGTACTCCTCCATGGCCTTGTTCTCAGGGCCAGACAGGGAATATAGCCGGCCTCGAAGCGGTGTGGTGCCCGGGAGGAGGTCAATAGTACAATCGTAGGGATGATGGGGAGGAAGGGAGGTAGCACGAGCCTTACTGAAAACCTCCAGGAGGTCCTGGTACTCTGCGGGAAATGCAGAGTAATCCGAGGCTTTTTAGAGCGTGGGGCCAGTAACCGACAGGTTGCCAGATCAAATCCCTGAGCACACTGTCAAAAATCTGTCATTCTGCTCCTGAACAAGGCAGTTAACCCACTGTTCCTAGGCCGTCATTTTAAATAAGAATTTGTTCTTAAGTACTAGGGGGCAGTATTTTAATTTTTGGAAAAAAATGTTCCCGTTTTAAACGGGATATTTTGTCAGGAAAAGATGCTAGAATATGCATATAATTGACAGCTTTCGATAGAAAATACTAACATTTCCAAAACTGTAAAGATATTGTCTGTGAGTATAACAGAACTGCTGTTGCAAGCAAAAGCCTGAGAAAAATCCAATCCGGAAGTGCCCCAGGTTTTGAAAGCGCTGCGTTCCAATGACTCCCTATTCGGCTGTGAATGTACCATCAACGAGCTTACGCTTTCTACGTATTCCCCAAGGTGTCTACAGCATTGTGACGTAGTTTTACGCATTTCTGTTGAAGAATAGCCGTAGGCGGCCACATTGCGTAAGTGGTCACATGGTTGCTCCGAGAGAGATTCTCGCGTAAAATACAGAGGTAGCCATTACTCCAATCGGTCCTAGTGAAAAACGAATTGTCCCGACAGATATATTATCGAATAGATATTAGAAAAACACCTTGAGGATGGATTCTAAACAACGGTTTCCATGTTTTTGTCGATATTATGGAGCTAATTTGGAATATCGTTGCGGTGACCGCAATTTCCGGGCGATTTCTCAGCCAAACGTGAAGAACAAATGGAGCTGTTTCGCCTACAAAAATGATTTTTGGGGAAAAAATTAACTTTGGCTATCTACCTGGGAGTCTCGTGAGTGAAAACATCCGAAGTTCATCAAAGGTAAACGATTGAATTTGATTGCTTTTCTGATTTCCGTGACAAGGTTGCCTGCTGCTAGCAAGGCATAATGCTATGCTAGGCTATCGATAAACTTACACAAATGCTTGTCTAGCGTTGGCTGTAAAGCATATTTTGAAAATCTGAGATGACAGGGTGATTAACAAAGGCTAAGCTGTGTCTCAATATATATCATTTGTGATTTTCATGAATAGGAATATTTTCTAGGATGTTTATGTCCGTTGCGTTATGCTAATTCGTTTCAGGCGATGATTACGCTCCCGCATGCGGGTTTGGGAGTCACAAAGGGTTTTAACTGACTTGCCTAGTTAAATAAAGGTTAAATCATTTTTACTAAATAAAACCAGTAGGAGGACGTCCCAGGGGAGGCTGCGTCACCTTAAGGCATTGTGAGTGGCAGAACGGGCTCCAATCAATAATGGGCTTGTGTCTCTGGAGCCATGAAAATCCCAAAACAACAGGGATGTGGGGAGATTCAGAACAAATTCTTATTTTCAATGATGGCCTAGGAACAATGGGTTAACTCCCTTGTTCAGGGGAAGAACGACAGATTTTTACCTTGTCAGCTCAGGGATTCAATCTTGCAACTTTTTGGTTACAAGTCCAACGCTCTAACCACTAGGCTACCTAATGGGAGTTAGAAAATTCCCAGTCTGGCCCACCAGCGTACTCGTACTTTCTGATGAGCCGGGTGTTTTACTGGATAGGTGGCTATGTAATGCCCCGCAGCACCACAATACAGACAATTGTTGGAGCTCAGCTTACATGAACGTTCCTTAGGCGATAATCTAGCTCTGCCCAGTTGCATCGGCTCCGGAGTGAACAAGTTGCCCGTCTCCGATGATTCCCGAGGGATCTCGAGTGGCTTCAGCTCCTCTCGGAAGTACAGACGTCGGGGACTTCTGGACCTCTTTGGAGATGAGCAAGCAGCAGCGGATGGGCAAGTGTGACCGAGACCAGACCTCCTCTCCCTCCTGCATTCCCGTAGATGCCCATCAATCCTAATGGTTAAGGCAGTGAGGGAATCGAGGTCCAAAGGTAACTCCCGAGCTGCGAGCTCGTCTTTTATCTCCTCCAGCAGTACATGAAGGAAGGTATCGAACAGGGACTCCTGATTCCAGGCACTCTCGCCGGCCAGCGTGCGAAAATCTACTGAGTAGTCTGCCACACTACAGGAGTCTTGATGTAATCCAAGTAGTTTTCAGCTGCCTCTCCCCGGGATACCAGAGAATCGAACACCTTCCTCACCTCTGCCATGAAATCTCCCAGATGAAGGCAAATGGTGGATTGTTGCTCCCAAACTGCTGTAGCCCAGGAGAGCGCCTTTCCAGACATTAGCGTAAAAAATGAGGGAGCATGGGAAAAGAAACGCCCTGCAGGTTCCAGGATCCCCAGCATAACGCTCCAGAGGAGGTAAGCGAGGTTCTCGGAAGCCTGGGTAGGCTGTACAAAACCACCACTGGTAGGGGGATTACTGAGCATCTGGGAGGTCTCCGTTGTGGCATGCTGCCTGTGAGATCGTCCACGGAATTGCTCCAGTAACGTCTTGAAACGCTGGTCGTGACGTTCCGCCAGTGAATGGAGCCCTTCCATTAGGTTCTGAAGTAGCTCCTCATGTTTTCCAATGGTGGCTCCCTGCAGGGAGACAGCGAGACGGAGCCGGTCCGAGTCTGCTGGGTCAGTCAGGGCCAGTTAGTACTATAATGACACAGGGCGAGACCCTGACTCAGACACCGGAGGCAGATGGTTTGAGTCACTGATAATTATTGAAAAGGGGCAGGCCAGAGGCAGGTCGAGGACAGGCAGAAGTTCATAAACCAGGTCAGAGTCCAGAAGGTACAGGGCGGCAGGCAGGCTCGAGGTCAGGGCAGGCTGAATGGTCAGGCAGGCGGGCGGGTACAGTGTCGGGGCAGGCAAAGGGTCAGAACCGGGAGGACTAGAAAAACAGGAGCACGGAAAACACGCTGGTTGACTGGCAACAGACAGAAGACACTGGTATAAATGCACAGGGAATAACGGGAACAAACGGGAGACAGCTGCTGGGGGGTGGAAGCACAAGACAGGTGAAACTGTTCAGGGTGTGACAATTATTGCACACAAGAGTCCATGAAACTTATTATGTGACTTGTTAGGGAAATTGTTACTCCTGAACTTATTTAGGCCATAACAAAGGGTTGAATACCTACTGACTCAAGACATTTCAGCTTTTTATTTTTCATGAATTTGCAACAATTTTGAAAAACACAAATCCACTTTGACAATATGAGGGTATGTGTGTTGGCTAGTGATATAAAAATCTAAACACAATCATTTTAAATTCAAGCTGTAACACAACAAAATGTGGAAAGGTCAAGTGGTGTGAATACTTTCTGAAGGCCCTGTAGTATAATACAGAATCTGTTTAGTTGGGTCTGTTTGTCATATGTCATATGTCTCAGTATAAAAGGCAACCATTTTGCATTGTCCAAACCTCTAGAACCACTGCATTCATCCTCCATTCGTTTCCCCTGCCATAATCAACACATGTGTCTGCCACAAGACGCTGGTTGTGAGGTGTGTAAGGATAAACCTGGGCTTACTTGGGACAGCTAATAGGCTCATCCATCATGGAGAAATGAGACAGGCTCCCCGTCTCTCTTCTCCACCACTAGTCCTCTCCATCTCAAATCCGCCAGCCACTAGTCCGACTGCAGCCAACTACTGTGCCCAAAAGTACATGCTTCAGGGGAATTTATTTGGAAGTTCTGGAAGTTCTGTTACCAGACCAGGGTGTCTTTCTTTCTTATTTTGAGTGAACAAGGGGGCCTTCATACTGAACATAATTTATCCAGTGTCTCGTTTCGGGGGAATAACTCCAGAAATTAAGCGGAGGGAGAAAAAGGGTCACTGTGGTTTTGAAACCTCCAAACCTCAAGTCTCCCTGAGTACTGTATGCACGAAGCTAGAGGGTCTTGGGGGCTCCTATTCATTTCTTGCACCGCTTCCACGTGGATGAAAACAATAATCAATCAATGGAGCCATTAAGGGAACATTACACATTGTTCCCCTGCGCGATAATTTGTTGCCGGTGGAATTTGAACATTTTATATGCATCGTTTGAGGTGGTGACAGCTTGCTGTGAGATTATACAGGGTTTGTGTACTGTAAATCCTATTTGCACTGTCAGTAGCCATGAATATTCTGGACTTGAAAAACATATCTCCTCTTCTACACACGTTGAGCTGTAAGGAAAATACAAATTGGGCCGTGAGCAAAAGACACATTTCTGTTGTTTGCAAGAAAATGTAAAGAAAAGTATTATTGTTCAGTGCAGCCGAGTGCTTGGACATGAGTCAAACATCTTCACTTTCGTGAGGGACACAACATGATTATGCTAGGATGAAAACACTCCGATTTCTTACAATTTTACAAGCAGTTTGTGTGAACCTCTCATGACTCAAAGAACTGTGGTACAGTATGTGCTCACATTTTGATGTATCCAGAGGACCCAGTCTTGGGTTTTTAATGCTTCCACTAGTCTCTTGACAAAGTGTTTAATCTCTTTGAGTACACGCACATCACACGCACATCGGCAGACACATGCATGTCAACGCACGCACGCCGAGCGCACGATACAAGCACACACATAGACAGGATATGTATAACCCTCACACACACAAAATCTGACGAGGAAAAAGACCCCTTTAATTTGGTCCAAAGTGCTGTACCTAGAACTCTGCATGTTTTCCTTAAAGCAGGAAAATCATAAAAAGCCCAGGTTCCTAAATTACTGTCACTCAAAGGGCTCCTTTCTCCTTCTCTTCCACCTCTAGTCCCCAGCCCCCAGACTCTGAGTCTTTCCCCCTTTCCACCGCCAGCAATGGGGTCTTTCTCTTGTTCCTGGTGCTGGCGCTGTTGTATAAACACACAACCTCCCTCATACAAAGGCTCAATTCTTCTCCTTAATGTTTAAAAATGGATACAAAGAGAAACTTGTATGATAATTTTTAGCATATGGTGGTGGGGGCCAAGTCAGACAGTGTTATGCCTTGTTCTTAAAAAGTGTCAAAAAGTTTGGAGCAGAAGAAGTTTGTGTTTTATTCAAGACCAGGCCTATGTCATCTGAATAGAATCTGAGTTGCAGTTTGTGTTTCAACGTGCCTAGATATTTCAGGTTCGGGAAACTCTGCATCTCAGAGTCATATTCTTTGATTTGTGTTGACAGGGAATGCTAGATAGTGCTGCTACATCTAGTTTGGGTGACATGGAGGGAGGGAAACTTGGAGAAAACAAAAAACAACTACAAAAACACAAAGATGAACAGAGTCACTATCCTGATGGGAAGTCTGACAGTCTATACTAACGTCTTCATCTTTGAGTCTCTGATATTTACGATGGTCCGATTTTGATTTGTAGTATCGTAACGTTACCCAAAATACAGTATAGTATAACGGAGAGAATGCAGCCCAACCCAGGAGTTGGAACATGCCTGAGATGGCACTGATATCCCTCCTGCTATGTGATCGCCTGCTGATAGATTGTGGATCACTTTACAGACACTGTGCCTGCGAGCATTACCATAGAGCAACCACAGGCCTCCTCAGAGAAAGCTAGCAGAGGGCTAGCATCAACCATGGCTGCAGAGGTTAAGTGTAGGGCCAGCAGTTTTTCCAGACCACATGAGCTGACCAGTAATGACTCTTAAACGTAGCCGAATACAGGCTGTGACTGCTTGAGCCCTGAAAACCAACCAAGGACAGGGATGAGATTAAAGCTGGGCTGACACACAAAGAAAAGGGTTAAAAGGATAATAATAAAAGGGTGAGTGAAATAAAAGTGATAAAATAACTAGAGACAACAAACACCTCGAGGTTTAATGTGAGACTAAATCAGTTCATTATCTGAAGAGGAGTAAATCCCTTGTTGACACACCACAACTTATATCTCTACCTTTGCAAATATCCCAAATGAATATATTCCAATAAGTCCCGAATGTGGAACAATACACAGCGTTAACTGACGACTTGTGTGTTCGTTCCAAAGTATGGACACCTATGATTGGCAGCACACCCCCACCATTAATAAGGGGTTCATTCTTCTAGGTGTGAGAGTATAAAGCACACATTCAGTGGCAGCCAACGGACACAGAGTATTTTGGTTGCATGGGGACATATAAAATCTACTTTCGACTGTTTCTTCTGTCCCAAAGCCTGCTGGATGCTTTCGTCTAGTCGCACCTCATCCTTGTCCTTCAACCCTGCTCCTGGAAAAAGTAAAATGTTTAATATGTGTACCTGAATTTCTTTCCTCTGACTTGTTCCAGCTAGTGTTTGTATGACTGATTATTGAAACCTCCACATCAAATCCACTATTGACAACCACAGTTATGACATACAGGATTGCCACACAGACATTGCTATACAGAAAGCCTTTATTCAAGAACTTGTTTGTTTCCCCATGGCTAGTTATGCTGTAGTCCACTTATCTGCAGGACACTATATATACAGTACATAAAACTCTCATGCTTATAGAAAAGGCAGAACCCCTCGTCCCTCCACACACATACACACACACACTCACACACTCACATACGCGCACACACACACACACACACACGCACACACACACACACACACACACACACACACACACACACACACACACACACACACACACACACACACACACACACACACACACACACACACACACACACACACACACACACACACAGACACACACAGAGAGAGAGAGATACACACAGACACACACACTTTCATCAAAGGAGAGGAAACTGCTGCACCGGCACAACATGGCATCGCCTGTTCCTAAAACATATCAATCATAAGTCATTGTAATTCAGAGGTGTCTTCATTTGGAAAGTCCCTTGAGCAGTGACCCCTCATGTTGAACACGTCGAGGTGTTCAATCTGTTAGTAACTGTCTAACTAACCGCTCAGAGAACAGACCAGGGCTTTTTAAGGCTTGTGTGTGCGGTGAGGGAGGTCTAGCATAAAGCACGTAAGAGAGTTCCTCAGACCCTCATCCCCCCCTCCCATACACACCACCATAGAGGTAGAGGGAGATAGAGCACCCCTATAACATACTGTACAACACAGGAAGCAGATCTCAGAGATAACAGTGGGCTAAAAGGCTGCAGTTTCAGGTTTCCTTGGCGTAGCATTGCATATCATGGTCTGGTTTTCTACACTCATATGATACAGTAGACCTACAGTATACAAAGAAAGTCTGGATACGCACCTGAGAGAAACGGAGAGCCAAAGAGTCAATGAGAGAGGAAGGGAAGCAAGACTTGCTCACATCCTGACCACTCTGTGTGTTAAGGTGACAGAGGTCAAGCTTATGACAGACTAAAGTGTCTATCCATTAGATATGTCACTCTGTGGTCTATTCTGTTTAGGTGAGTGGGCCCTACAGCTCCGTGTGTCTATGTTAAACCTTCCTGTCAGAGATAGGATCATATCAACGCTGCCCAATATTCAGTCACGGCTCAGGTTGTCATCAGGCCAGACACCCACTTCAGTCTGACGAGTTAAACCCTCCTAACAGTATGGCTATACTAGAAGCTATACTTTGTAGCAAGGAATTTCCAAGATCTCCCGCTGTCGATACAGGATAAAAACAGCATGGTGGTTATAAGCCTATCCAGCACGGTGTCAAAGCTCATTTGTAAGACTCTCCTTCCACTGATTGGTTATCAAGTGGGCTCATTGCTGATCATAAAGTTGCTGATCATAAAGTTTGACAAACTGTGGTCGCCTGGTCTCTTGTCGCCAATGGTTAAATCGCTCAAAGTCTCCTTGCGCCTCCGCCTTCCATTGAAATATAGTGTATAGTACTGTTCTGTACTGTTAGTATGTTCACTTCAAGTAGTTTCTGGCAGAGCTGTACTGTAAGTGCTACGTATGGCTGAGAGTAAACTCCATACAGAGACATCTGTGTATCTCAGTTAAGGAGATTATATGCCGCTGCGCAGGCTGGAGACTGGATACCTAATTTGCTTCCTTGGGTGTTTTGTCCTGGCTGGAGGTATGCCCGGGCTCCTTTGGTTTACTACACGTGTCCTACCCATTTCCTCTGCCGTGGGATTGGCTGCGCCCAAGGCCGGGATTGCCGACCAATCAGAGCCATGGGCGGGAGAGCGTCAGGGGCCGTCAGCCAATCAGGGGCCAAGAGTGGAGCAGGTCATGCTGGGAAACGCGGTTCCTCTAGGTGAGATTGGAGTTGTAATAAAGCTCTAGTATGTCTGAGAGCAGGAAGGCTGAGCTCCAGAGGGGGACTCAATCTGTCAGGGCCTATCAGCGGCGCCCTAAAGCATGGCGATGGCTGCATTCCTAATGGCCCACAGGAGCAACGTTTGTTACAGAGTGATGCTGAGAGGAGATTTGCTACTGCCTCTCCTGGGTTGCTCTCCTCCACTCAGAGGAAGGCCTGCACATTTGTCTATTTTGTTAAGGGTTGGATGAATGGTTAATTATATATAAAAGTAAGTGAGGTTCTATCATACAATTATAACCCAAACTGGATAATCATTACAAGGAAAGGTCACGTTGATTTACATTGTATACAGGCCATAGGGTTGCCACGAGTAACGGTAAACAGGGTAACAGTAAATGGGCCTTTACTCATTTTGTAAATGATGGATCTCTATGGCAAGACGCAACATTCATCCATGTTTCTTCAAAATCTGGCCAGGGCTGTCGGAGATATTGCGTGTGACAAAAGAACGGAGACAGATCCACAGTCCCCGCCCCGATTTCATCCTGGGGGACAATAACTTGACTTGTGAAAGAGAGAACATGTTGATAATATGTGTGGTGGTAATTTGCATTGTTGCATACAGTCACACAACACTACCTTGAGGGTGGCAACAGACTGACATCAGACAAGACTCTCCTTAATGTGCCACACCCACTCCTTCAATACAGTATGTTCCTCTAGGGAACCAATATCCTTCAATGGGTTCCACTATGCGCTATACACTAAATGTAAAGAGGAGCCTATCAGCTTACCCAGATCTCACAGAGTCCTTTCTTCCTTTGGCCAATAAAGGCCACTTTATACAGCTGCGAAGCCTTGACCCTTTGCAGTGGAAATGTCACACACTGCCTGCTCTCAGCACAGCACACATGTATGCTCTGCCTGGCCGCAGTGTGTGTGTGTGTGTGTGTGTGTGTCGGCATCTCATGCCCTCCCTGGCCATAAGGGACACAGGCCCTCTCACACATTCCCACCACTCAGACATCTATGGGAGGCCTAGTGGTCCCTTCTAATGGATGCTAATGCATTCAGAATGGAACAGTGCTTCAGGAAGCAGATTTATCTGGAACTTTTGGCCTAATCTACTTCATGTACGATGATACTAATGTTTAAACTAAGCGTTCGACCTCTAAATCTTCATATAATTGCACTGAGATGAGTTAAAGCTAGTTTGGGCTTGGCCCGGATGGCGAGACCTCCGCAGGACATATGTGACCCCATTCCAGAATCTATTTGTACAGGATTAACCTGCTGATCTGTGATAAAGTGCTCAACTGTTTTCCACACACTGCACATTCTGCTCACAAGGGCATAGGAAAGGACAGAGAGAGAGAGTGAGAGAGAGAGTGACAGAGAGTAAGAGAGAGAAAGAGTGACACTGAGTGAGAGAGTGAGGCAGACAGAGTGCGAGAAGCGAGTGTGATGGCAGCGAAAGCGAGTGAGAGAAGGAAGGGGAACAAAGAGCATATTGTCAGCAAGGGGTGCTAATCGTCTCCCCTCGGGCTGCCAGAGACAACAGGTGAGAGCAGTTTGACTCCCTGCAGGCTCCATGAATCTTTCAAAGGGGGGCTGGAGGCGCCTTGGGCCCACACTGGATGGGAGAGGAGGGCCTGTCCGATGCCAACCCAAACGGCAAATGAGAAAATAGGCCATCAAAGGCTGCTTTCAGAGCTGCCTGGGCCGTGCCATATGTGTGTGTGTATGTGTGTGTATAGTGAGCGGGGAAGGTAAGTTTGTGCGTGTGTGGGTTGTGTGTACGTGCATGCATGTGTGACCATGCCCAAGTGATCCATCCAGAACACCTTTTATTCCAACTTCTCAGCCAAGAAACCCATTAAGATGTCCTTGCCACAACAATACCTGGAATATTGCAGTGAAGGAATGGTGTTATGTTATAAATGGCTGTGAAAGCACATACTTATTATGTGATAATGGCTTGACAAAGCATGTGACTAGAGCTGCTGTCTGGAGAATGCCCTCTTCTAAGAGGCATGGATGGTGACTTTATGGGAGTTGTAGTGGAAAAGAGGCACAGTGGAAAAGAGCACAGGACCGAATAATGTTCTGCAGGACACGAAGAGTCAACAATGCATGCTGGGATAAACATAGGAAGGGAAGCCAACAGACCAAGTCCAGTAACATCTGGGCTCAGTGTGTGTGTGTGTGTGTGTGTGTGTGTGTGTGTGTGTGTGTGTGTGTGTGTGTGTGTGTGTGTGTGTGTGTGTGTGTGTGTGTGTGTGTGTGTGTGTGTGTGTGGTTTCTCATCACCATTATCATTATCATATAAAATGGTCTAATGTCTATGTCTTCATTCATCTGTAGAGCTCACTACTGTGTCTTTGCTTGCCTTCGCATGTAAAATGTCAACCAACAGAACTATAAATATGAGAGATTAAATGACACATAGTTTAGATATGTGGTATTGGTATGTTACCAGTTAAAGTATTTACAACAGGCGTTCGGCTACAGTGATTGAAAAGGCAACTTGAGCTCAGTCGGACTCGGAACTTAAATACCAACTGATCGACAGTCTTATTGAGACAGCACCACAGAGCCCAAAGTAGTGATTCTTAAATTAGTATGTCTGTCAAAAAAAAAACCCTGAGGGCAGTGTACTGCAACTGACCTCTCAACTGTAAACTTAACAGGGGACTGAGGATTAGACCTGGGTTCAAATAGAATTTGAAATCATTTCAAGTACTTTATCTGAGCTTTATTGAGCATTCCTGGCTTAACAGCCTAGTAGATTATTAGCCAAACTGGCAAACCCCGCCCACATGGCACTAATGGTAGGCTAGAGAAAATGCTCAAAGTATTTGAATGGCTTCAAATAGTTTTTGAATCCAGGTCTGGGGCACGATACTGCACTGTCTTAAAGGGTGGTTGAGGATCATCAACTTTGGCCTACTTGCTTTCAACCGTGGGCATGGAAAACAGCTCAGAGAAGGGATGAAATCTATTTGAGCACAGAAAATCTGTAGTTACAGATGAAGACTTTTACAAAACTTATTAATTGAATTTCCATCAAATTTCCTGAATGGACTGGGATTGAAATTAAAGTGAAATAGATCTGTGTATTTCCACTGTGAGGCTGCCTGGGTCATGGGTATACAGTGTTAGGTTAAGTGAGGCATAGACAGGTGAGGGGACAGGATCTGAGTGCACACACACACACACACACACACACACACACACACACACACACACACACACACACACACACACACACACACACACACACACACACACACACACACACACACACACACACACACACACACACACACACACACTCACACACATTGGGAGGTTAAGTGAGGTATAGACAGGTGAGATGTGCACACTGCGATGGCCTTGGATCCAGTCCAGACTGCCTGCTGTGCCAACCATCAGTCACATTACTATGGCAAAAAAGAATGCACTAAAGCACCACATAATTAGATTACAACTGGATACACTCTTAGAGACACGTAGCACCTGACAACTTATATTACTGTGTGTTATGGTTATGGGAAACAGATCCAACAGGGAGGAATCTTACCTGCGTCCAAGACACTATTACTATCCCTCACGTACGTACGCACACACGGACACGCACCTACACACACGCACACACACACACATACACACACTTAACCGCCAAATAATGCTCTGCTAGTAACCCCAGAGGTTGCGTTTAAGTAGATTAACACATGCACCATCATTTCTCAGCACTCAGGAAAAGGAGTATATGTCCGATAAAATGTCCTATAAAATGTTTCCTTAATACCGTATCTCTATCATTATATATCCTCTCTCACTCTTTTGATGTGTTGTTCCTCTGCCACCCTACAGTCTGGAGGCAAGACACTGCAGTAAGCGGTACACTGCAGTCCACTCAGATTTCAGGATGCAATAACTTTTGATGAGCTCCAACCAACCCGTTTCCTTTGGATTTGGTGCTTGTAAGTGACAGGTGATGGTGGAAGAAGGAGGATGTAATTTTGGACATTAGTAGAGCGAGGATGCAGTGTGTGTGTGTGTGTGTGTATATGTGTGTGTGTGTGTGTATATGTGTGTGTGTGTGTGTGTGTGTGTATATGTGTGTGTGTGTGTGTGTGTGTGTGTGTGTGTGTGTGTGTGTGTGTTTATTCGTGTTTTTTCTGTGACTCCCAGGCCTGCTACTCCTATCTCCTCCCCACCCTGGCAGGGGGCTCTGGGGTCTGGCTCCATGGATACACCATACTGAGCCTCTGAGAGGAAGCACGTCAAACACAGACACCATGTTTCTGTTGGACGGCACGGAGGACTTCACTTATTTGTAGAAATGTGAAAAATTCGAGCAATGAAGCTGGAGAAATTGAATGTAAACCAAAAGCTAAACAGTTCCCCTGTGGTAAAGTAAACTAACTGGAGTGTCAGACAGGGAGCCATGACCAGCCCTCTTCCTCCTCATCCTCCCACGCGATTGGCCTGGGCTCTCCTTTGCTCTCCCTCTGGACAGACAATAGGCTCTGTATCTACTGTTCAGCCATTTCTCACCTGTACTACACGCTCATGTGCATATTATACACACACACGCATGTGCATATTATACACACACACACATGTGCATATTATACACACACACACATGTGCATATTATACACACACACATGTGCATATTATACACACACACATGTGCATATTATACACACACACACGCATGTGCATATTATACACACACACGGGGCAAACACAGACACACACAAACATGCACACTGATTCCTCAGGAGGAAAATGGGGTTATATCACACGCGTGATAACACGTTAATCCTGAAGACAAGCATGTACTAAACACATATCCCAAATTACACCCTGTCCCACTTTGATCTCCAACACCCACTGCCACAACAGAGGTAACAAGTGTGTGTCTGTCTAAGTGTGTGTCTAAGTGTGTGTGTGTGTGTGGGGGGGGGGGGGACAGGAGTGTGCAGCAGGGCCGCGTTGGAAGGCCACAGTTGCACTACTCGCTCTGAAAGACCCTGGGACTAAACATTGGCTGAAGGTCGTAGGCGCCTGGTAAAAACATGTTCCACGAGACCTGACGACGGGTTGATGTTGTCAACAAGTCGTCCACAGATGACTCCCTCATCTGCCATTACGTGTGATGAGGCTCTGGTTGTGTCTTGGGTTTCCATCTAAACCCCTTCTAATCCCACAACAGACACCCGCCAACAGAACATCTCAGTCCTGTTAGGTCGCCTCTCTCAGGATTTAGCACCGCACATGTTTATGTCCCACACATTCAAAACCTGTTCACAAATGTGTCTGTGTTTCGCCAAACTGTAAGACTTACACGCCAGAGTTTGGGTTTCAATCCATTAGTAAATGATATTTATCAGATTAAAAATGGAGCCCTGGCAGTAATATGTTATGAAAACATAAACTGCTGGACATCTGATCTGAGTGTTGAATGGGGGAAGATAGATGTAATTAGTTTATGGTAGATGATATCTGTATTGTGAGTATTGAGGCAGTTGGAGGTGAATTCACTAGGGCAAAAGACTGTGACATTAAACATACTGGCTCTCAAATCAAGTGGGATAAATTCAGGCAGAGAAAAGGGGCACTTGAGGTTAAATGTAAACTGATTTTACACAGATTATACAGGGAAATAAAAAAACATTCTCAAATAAATATATAAAAAGCATTCATTATTTCTTTGATTTTCTACAATTTCCTATTGCACATATCACCTTTCCATTCAGCATACACATACCACAAGCATCCCCAATCCCTTAAAAAATAAGAAATAGAGATTTACACTAACATTACAAATCAAATGTCACTTCGAGAAGCTCAGCGTAACAAAGACACAAGCACAAAACAGGACCGGCTTTTGATTTAACATTCTTCTGAGATCCATTCAACTCCTACACAGACTATAATAAACTGTCCATACAGACACTGAAATCCTCAATGATCATCTCGGTTTCTCAATTCTATTAACATACTTAATTAGTAAGGTGCATTATGATGCGCACACATTCTTAAAGGCCCAGTGCAGTCAAAATGATGTTTTTCCTGTGTTTTGTGTCATATTGTACAACAGCTGATGAAACTAACACAATTTGATCAGTGTTATTTCCTGTTAGTTGCTTGTTGAAAATACAATCGACACAGGACCGAATTAGCAGGTTTGCAAAGGCAGGAGTTTTGGCTTTCCCGGTGACATCACCAGGCGATAAATGAATGAATTCACCAATAACAAAGAGAGTTCTAAACTTCTCTGCCAATGACAGCTAATTTTCAGTTTTCCCCTCCCCACTCAGACCCCTCTCAGACAACTTGAGAAATAGTAATTTGCTAAAATGCTATTTTTGTCAATTTTAATGTAATACTATTACAGGTGTTACCAGAAATAATTTGATATTGATATATAAACATCTGCATTGGGCCTTTAAATGTAACTAATGGGCGAAAATAAGCTAGCATATACATTGTTATAGTGCACTTGAAATAAACCCTACATAATACTATTAAAAATAGCTTATGAGACTGAACCCAGTGACATCCATTTTATATTTATTTATACATTTGTTCAAATATGGTTTGGGAGTTTGTTGGTCATTGGGATAGATTTGTGAAGGAGTGAGAGTTAATGCTCTCTAAGGCTTTAAGAGTCAAAGCATTGCAATCCAATAAAACCACAACGCACAAAAAAATGAACAGGTGATCTCAGCATATGCATTTTAAAAAGGCAAGATGTTACACGCAGGTCAATACAGAGAAGAAGGTTTTGTGAATATCCACATATCTAGATATCTGAGGACACCTTGTGGTAGAAGCCTGCTACTGCAAGTATGCCAGTGCCTGTAAAGCACAGTTCCCATTCTGGCTCTGGTCTAGCTCTTTGCTGTTGATTATACCACAGACACTGACTCTGCTCAATGATACAGGCAAAATGACCTATAGCTCCTTATCGATTGCTGATATCATCGTAAGTGCTGTGGTTTATCATGATCATTACAATGTAGGAGAGCAGGAAGAATCGTATCCACAAAAAAAAGGTGTGAAATGGTGGAAAACGTTCCTTGACCTTGGCCACTTCACACCTTTTTTTGTGGATACGATTATCGTCACAATGTTCTTAATGAGATAGCTTTGAAAATGACAAAAGTCCTAACTATAGTATAGAGGAGCTTTTATAAAAGCGTGCAGGATTTAGATTTCTTCTCCTCGTCGTCATATCCAGGGGCCGACTCTTTCCTGTTGGGGTCGTTCAGCTCGTCAAAAAGTCCGCTGTCAATCATTTCCTGTTGCCAAGCAATGGGCACTGCCCCCGTGTTGAATTCCTTGAAGAATTTGTCATCTTTGTCGTCAAACACAATGCCCTTGATCTCTGAGAAGTCTTTGATGTCCCCCGTGTCTTTGGCGTAGACCACGTTGGGCTTGGGAACCCAGGGTGGGTCGATCAGCCCCGCCTCCAGTCGAGGGAAGTTAATGCTCTTGAACCACTCATGCTTCCTTGGGTCTTCGTTCCTGGATGAGAGAAACACACTGAAGTCAGAGAAATATACATTCCCCCCAAGTCCACCTGACCTGATACCTAGAACCAGGTGTTTTTCCTGAACATGTGACCTGACCAGAAAAACCTCTAGAGGGCCCTAGAGTTGTTCCTGGTTTGCCCATGTACTCAGGAATATCTCTGGGCCCGAAACTGCGGTCAATTCTTACTTGGTCCTGCATCCCAGACGCTTGTCAATTTTCTTCTTGAGGAAGAGGTCGATGATGGCCTTGGTACCCTCGTCAAAGTTCTTGTGCTCGTACTTGCATTCATCCTCGAGGGTGCGCCGTGCCACCTCCTCCTTCTGCACCTTCTCCTTATAGTCCTTGAAGGGCAGGCGAGCTGACACCATCTCGTAGATACTGCAGCCCAGTGCCCACCAGTCCACTGACATCCGGTAAGGCTCTTTCTTCAGGATCTCTGGGGCCATGTAGCCACTTGTGCCAGCCTGAGGAGAGGGAAGAGGAGAGGAGGGGAGGGGAGAAGAGGGGAGAGGAGGGAGATGTGATGACAGAGAAGGAAACAGAGAAAGAGAAGTGAGGGTTTGCTTACGCCTAGTTCTAGGGTTCCATACCATAGTAACAAAATGTTCAGTGTTATATCAACTGTGGACTACAGCACAATACTTTGCATAGTTGAGCTAATCAGTGGCATAGCACAACTTTTGATTGATTGAGTGATTCATTGATTCAACCCTCACATATGCCAATGTACCCTTATGCTCACCATGCCCCTTATCAGGGACTCTATATCCCTGAATTCTACCAAAGCTCTTTCGTAACATCAGCACCACATGCCTGCACCAGGTTTCCCCTGCACTAGCCTCCAGTAAGCCCTCTATCCTGGCCATGCCCCCCCCCCCCCATGGAAAAACAATGTTTGAATTTTGGTTTTAGTTGACACCCAAATGTCACTGCACCTTTCAACCATTTAAAAGCACAGCAAAGTTCAAATGGGAATACAATGTCAGATATTTAGTTTTGTTTTACACAACAGATTCATGTGTGATCACTGTGCTTAATCTAATAGCAGAACCAAATGACCGGGATTGCAGTAGAGATAACAAAAATACATGGTGCGAGAGATCAATTCCATGATATCTTGAACACGTAGACTATATGATTACATCAGAAGAGATGTACAGATACAGTCATCTCAAAAGGTGGCCATGGATGTGTTATTCATTGTGAGGTTGAATGTTACATTAACTTGTAAGAAAGCCTTAACATTAAGCTATTTACTGTATTACAAAAGTCATTGTGTTTGGTTGACAATGCAACCAAATATCAACATTTAAAGGATAGTTCCTGCTTGGATAGTTCCATCTGAGCCACTGGCTTAATCCAGTTCTTTCACTTGTATTTTTGGTTGAGTTGGAAACATGAATTCTACATATCATTTGTTAACATGTTGACAAGTTAATTGGCTATTTGTTATATTTCAGAGATTTATCTTCTTATTGGATAGTTTAATTCCACTTTGTCTACAAATTAATGGATTCACGTCTCCATCTCAACCAACAACCAAAGATAAAGAACAGGACTAAATCAAATCAAACTTGAAATACACTTGAAATAAAGTGTGATTTGATTTAGTCCTGTTCTTTAACTTAGATTTTTGTTTGACAATCCAACATGTAAATTATTAATTTGTCAAACTGGAATTATAGCCAGACTAAGTCAGTGGCAAAAATGGAATTATCCAAGCAGAAGATACATCTCCTTCAAATTGTGATATTTGGTTATGTTGACAACAAAGGATAATTCAATATCACTAAATAACATACAATTTGAAATCAACCAGAGCCTGAATCCCTAGGCCTATTGTGTTGTCTATTTTTAGTTGAATTAAAACAACGGCTGTTGATGACTTTGCTAATGCTATATAGGCTTAAATAGCATCATTTGTGATATGAGTAATAAAGTATGGTCACATTTAATTTGCTTTGTTAAACCTAAACCCTTTGGAATGACTTCAATAACAACAGTGAATCTATCTAGTTTTTAAGTTGAGCTCTCTTAATATGGAGGTTGCTAATTGAGTGAGTGTGTGTTTGTGCGTGAGTGTGTGTGTGCGTGTGTACAGAGGTTGCTAATGGAGAGTGAATCTTATACAGTGGCATTAATACAGGTAACGAGTGGAGGACAGAGGATCCTCTTAAAGAAGAAGTTACAGGTCTGTGAGAGCAAGAAATCTTGCTTGTTTGTAGGTGACCAAACACTTATTTTCCACCATAATTTGCAAATAAAATCATTAAAAATCCTACAATGTGATTTTCTGGATTTCTTTTCTCATTTTGTCTGTCATAGTTGAAGTGTACCTATGATGAAAATTACAGGCCTCTCTCATCTTTTTAAGTGGGAGAAATTGCACAATTAGTGGCTGACTAAATACTTTTTTGCCCCACTGTACATAATGCTGGAAGGGCAGTGTACAGTCAGTCATTCCCAAGATAGTACATTGGTAAAAGTCAGTGACAAATATCATAGCTGGGCTTGGTTAAAACCCTGGATGGGAGACCAAAGCCTAGTTGTAGACAGATCAAGTCTCCAGTAGGAGATGCTGCCCAGCCTAATGCTTTTTATCTGATAGTGGACATAGTGTTGAAGATCTAATGTGGTTTTAAAGCTACAAATTCAACATATTTTATACATGGTTTGTCTATGTTGAAATTGTGTTACCATGATGACATAATCCCGTGGTTGAAATGTCACCCTCAAAACAACAGTCGATTACTTTTTTTTCAAAATCTAATGTATTTTCCACATAGATTCTACATCACAATTTACAAGTTTACAAATTATGTTGAAACAACATTGATTCAACAAGTTTATGCCCAGTGAGATGGTAATAATGTAAAACCCTGGTTATGGATAGATCCCTAACCATGGATAAATACTTATCAATAATACCATGTCATCTCACCCTACTCTAAAAAAAAAATCAGTCATTGTTGTTAATGTACAGTCACAGTAAACAACAAGGATGACGAAATTCATCTCAGCCTATCAGAGCCCTTACCTTTTGATTGATGGTCTTTTCGCCAGGGAGCTCCACGGCCAACCCCAGATCCGAGAGTCGACATTGGCCGAAGCTATCCAGTAGCACGTTCTCTGGCTTCATGTCTCTGTATGCTATATCCATGGAGTGCAGGTGGAGGATTCCTGTGGTGACCTGTGCAATGTAGTAATTGATGCGGTCTATTTCTAGGCCTTTTTCGCCAATGTTGTAGATGTGGTACCGGAGGTCGCCGCCATTCATCAGGGTCATGACGAGACACAGGTGGGTCTTAGTGTCGTAGGCATAGGACAGGTTCACCAGGAACAGGCTGTTGACCTTCTCCAGGATCTGTTTCTCCAGCAGTGCCATGCCTTCACCATTCTTCTGCTTCAGACGCTTCTTGCACAGCTTTTTGCAGGCGTACATCTGGCCTGAGCTCTTCACCTGCACGGCACACACCTATGCAGAGAGAGAGAGGGACTGAAACTAATGTCTGAGAAATGTATGATAAGATCCCCAAGCTATCACATAACCCAGCTAGCACAAAACATTCAGAGAACCACATGTTTCTTAGAGCTTGGTGAGAGCGTGGTTGTCCTATGGTTATTTAGCATACAACCTTCCCACAACTTTATGGGAATGATGCAGGATTGATGCTTGGCTTTGGAACATTCTCAGCACATTTAATGGTCGACTATGGGCACAAAAAATGATCCAACTCCCCCTTTCAACATTTTTAAGCAGAATTGGGATGTGCCTTTGGTGATTTGTCGATGTGTCATTCAGTTTTTTTTGCACAAAGCGACCGCTGTAGCTAGTTCGCTAGCAAAGCTAACCACTTCAGCTTGCCAGGAACTCCTCCAGTGTGTGTGGAGGTCATTTCACAGAATTTGTTTTTGGACGGAAGTTGTAGATATTGGTAAGAAATGGCATTTCTCTGTGCCACCAGAGACCCTCTGGGTTCGCGCCCAGGCTTTGTCACAACCGGCCACGTCCGGGATGTCCGTGGGGCAACGCACAATTGGCCTAGCGTCGTCCGGGATACGGGGGGGCTTGGCCGGTAGGGATATCCTTGTCTCATCGCGAACCAGCGACTCCTGTGGCGGGCCGGGCGCAGTGCACGCTAACCAAGGTTGCCAGGTGCACGGTGTTTCCTCTGACACATTGGTGCTGCTTGGTTAGGTTGTGTATCGGAGGACGCATGACTTTCAACCTTCGTCTCTCCCGAGCCCGTACGGGAGTTGTAGCGATGAGACAAGATAGTAGCTACCAAAAACAATTGGATACCATAAAATTGGGGAGAAAAAGGGGTCAAATTTTTAAAAAGAAATGGCATTTCTGTTGCCAAATATCTTATTCATCCATTTTGTTTTAAGCTTTAAATGACCTGGTAGGATGGTGCATTGATCAGTTATGCAGATTAAAGATGTTCATTTTAGCATTTTTGCCCAAAGTCAACCTTTAAGGAACTTGACAAAAAGTATATTTTCTTGGTTTTTCATTGCTTTAACAGAATGTTTCCTAAAAGTTCAAACATGGCAACATTTAATTCAAATGTTGGTAATGTTCTAAGCACGGTCTCCAACTGGTTTGACATTGGGAAGTTTCTCAAATAGTTCAGAGAACGTTAAGAAACAACATTCTCCTGGGGGAATATTAGTACTTCAACATAATGTTTCCTACAGGTTTCATCATGGTTCTCTTTAAAGTCATGTTCTCACATTGTTCTGAGAACGTTAAGAAACATTCTAAGAATGTTATTTAAAACATATACATTCCGTTCTCAGCATCAACAAAAACCCACGCCCACTAATTGCCCACACCTGAACTTAATGAGTGCTTGTTTCCTTTGAAATGGGGTATCTTTGAATAGATTAAAACAGCTTTGTATGAGTTCAAAAAAACATGGCATGCTAGCTCTATCCTGGTGGCACAGTAGACTAATTCCATGGACAGAGAACAGAAGAATCTCATTGATGCCGTGCCACAATAAAACATAACCGTGTTTGTATGATTAATACCTAAGGAAAGGAATTTCCACGTGCTTCCCTCTGTGCTTGGAGACCAAAAACGTTAATCCAAACTAAGCTAGCAGTGTTATTAAAAGTGTTATTGGCTGTGACCGGGAGTCCCATAGGGCGGCGCACAATTGGCCCAGCGTCGTCCAGGTTAGGGGAGAGTTTGACCGGGGGGACTGTACTTGGCTCATCACACTCGTGACTACTTGTGGCGGGCCGGGCGCCTGCAGGCTGACTTTGGTTGTCAGTTGAACAGTGTTTCCTCCGACACATTGGTACAGCTGGCTTCCAGGTTAAGCGGAAGGGTGTTAAGAAGCGTGGTTTGGCGGAACATGTTTCGAAGGACCTTCCCCTCTCCCGAGCCCTTTGGGGAGATGCAGCGATGAGACAAGATCGTAATCGGAACGCAATCGGATATCACGGAACTGGGAAGAAAAAGGGGGTAAAATATAAATAATATTATTGAAACATGTTCTCAGAACGTTAATAAAACCTCCCAGGAAAACTTTCATGTAACCATAGTAAAACATTCTCAGAAGCTCCCTGCAACCTAAAAATGTACATTCTCAGAAGAGGTGAAATTTTAAATTCTGTTCTCAGAACTTTTAAAAAACCATTGTTTTACCGGTCAGGAAACTTATGGCTTCGTTCTCAGAACCAATTGCAAACAAAAACATAACATTTCCACAACTTCCAAGGAACCAAATGTGTTAGCTGAGCAGTATGCAGTTAGATGAGGTACAAACAATTATCATTTTTAGGGACTTCTTTATCATCCCTTATCATTAGTATTTGTACCATTCCAATTCTCACTGTAACTGTTGCATAACCTTAGAAACAGTGCTAAAACAGTGTTCAAGTTTACATTTTACAACTGTAATATTTCACTACTGTTGCCAGTTAGGCAGCTGCACTGCAAACTTTTTGATGACTTACCTCTCCAAAGCCTCCCTTTCCAAGGGTCCTGAACTCATGAAAATACTTATCAGTGATTTTCTGTTTCTCGTACTCTTTCCACTGCAGGAACTTGTCAAAGTTAGGGCTGGTCTGGTACTCTGTGAAGGGCTTCTCCTTCAGGTACTCCCGTGTGGCATCCTTCACCTTGCCCATCATCACGTCTTCAAAATCCTTGTCCGACACGGCCTTGCACTTGTCCGCTACCTCTCCTGTCAGGTAGGACAGGAAGCTCTTGGACTCAGCCTTGCAGAACTTGTTGATGATGTTCGTCCTCGACTTATCTTTGCCAGCGCCTTCCGCCAGATCCCAGTCGATTAGCTCGTCCAGGAACTCTGCAGCTGCCACGTACTGCGGGTTGGACTCCAGGAGGAACTTCCGGAAGAACTTCTTCCCAACGGGCTGCCTCTCGCAGAGCATCTCAAATTCTTTCCCCACTGCGGCACGGATGGACACGCACTGTTCTGGCTTGGGCAGGGACAGGCTGCGCCGCCTCTTCCTCATCTCCTTTTCGTCGCCCCCCTTAAGGTAGGCCGTGTTCGCCACCAGATTATCCAATCCCCCCATGTCACACATGTTGGCTGCTTCTGTGTTGGGTTGTCCCTCCTACACCGTGTGGCTGAGCAGGGAGCTAAGGCTACTAAGGTGCTGGAAGGGGGTGCTAAGAATATGTTCTTTCCCTGTAGTGTGTCCAATTCTCTCCAGGTCCCTGGTGTGACTGAGCAGCTCTGACATCTGCGCCACACCAGAAGACATTCTCTGACTCAATCACGTAATGCTTCATCTCGAATTAAAAAGCACGAGGGATTTTCTCTTAAGTGTTTGTGTGCTCATTCACGGGCGCTGCTCACGGAAAGGAACTTATGTGGTATCTTACTTAAGAAGCTTTTGTTGGTCTATATTTAGCGAGCTGCCAACTTAGATGGGGACAATGCCAGTGAGGTTGCTGGCCTCGCTGTCATAATATGATGGATAGAAAGACGTAAACAAAGAGTTAAAGGCTACACATTGAGGCGATGAGAGACTATTAATTAAGTTTGTCTTCACAATGTCTGGTTTAGGAGATGAATGGATTTAATAACAGACATAGGCCTACGCTACTGTGTATTCAATTCTGTCAAGAAGTAGTGAAAGATCTCCCTAGAATAATCACTTTAGCTACACAGACTCTATTAGACTTGTAATAGAAAAGCATTTTTCATTATATTCCTATTCTGCTTTCCGAGATGTCTAGTAAAGGTTAGGCCACATGTCAGGATTTAGGCAGAAGTCATGGATGACTTCCACAAAGATTGTTGCTACGCCGAGCTACAGTCCTGACCTGGGATTGTGGGCAAAGCTAAATAAGCAACAGAGAGCTGCATTTAGTGAGCCCTAAACATAGCCCATAGACCGCACGATAGGCAAGATCAGTGCCAAGTATAGTAGCCTAAAACCACGAGGAGTAACAAAGTCTGATAAAACATGCAGGTAAGCTGGGTCCATTTCAAGTTCTGTTGTGTCAAAAGGGGTGTGCTTCGGCTGATGAGCAGAAGACGGGCAGGATTACAACTTGATTTTATTCTGTATATACAGCGCCCCGGAAAGTATTCAGACCCCTCCACTTTTCCCACATTTTGTTGTGTTACAGCCTTATTCTAAAATGGATTACAAAAATAATCTATACACAATACCCCATAATGACAAAGCAAAAAAACAGTTAAAAAAAAAAAAAAGTTTGCAAAAAGATTTACAAATTAAAAACAGACCCTTTACTATGAAACTCGAAATTGAGCTCAGGTGATCATCCTTGAGATTTTTCTACAACTCGATTGGAGTCCACCTGTGGTAAATTCAATTGATTGGACATGAAAAGGCACACATCTGTCTATATAAAGGTCCCTGACAGTGCATGTCAGAGCAAAAACAAAGCCATGAGGTTGAAGGAATTGTCCATAGAGCTCCGAGACAGGATTGTGTCGAGGCACAGATCTGGGGAAGGGTACCAATACATTTCTACAGCATTGAAGGTTCCCAAGAACATAGTGGCCTCCATCATTCTTAAATGGAAGAAGTTTGGAACCACCAAGACTCTTCATAGAGTTGGCCACCCGGCCAAACTGAGCAATCAGGGGAGAAGGGCCTTGGTCAGAGAGGTGACTAAGAACCCGATGGTCACTCTGACAGAGCTCTAAAGTTCCTCGGTGGAGATGGGAGGACCTTCCAGAAAGACAACCACCTCTGCAGCACTCAACCAATCAGGCCTTTATGGTAGGATGGCCAGACAGAAGCCACTCCTCAGTCTGATGAAATCAAGATTGATCTCTTTGGCCTGAATGCCAAACGTCACGTCTGGAGGAAACTTGTCACCATCCCTACGGTGAAGCATGGTGGTGGCAGCATCATGATGTGGAGATGTTTTTCAGCGGCAGGGACTAGAAGACTCGTCAGGATCGAGGTAAAGAGGAACGGAGAAAAGTACAGAGATCCTTAATGAAAACCTGCTCCAGGACCTTGGATGGGGGCAAAGGTTCACCTTCCAACAGTACAACGGCCCTGAACACACAGCCAAGACACCACGGGAGTGGCTTCGGGACAAATCTCTGAATGTCCTTGAGTGGGCCAGCCAGAGCCCGAACTTGAACCCAATTGAACATCTCTGGAGAGACCTGAAAATAGCTGTGCAGCGACACTCCCCATCCAACCTGACAAAGCTTGAGGATCTGCAGAGAAGACTGGGAGAATCTCCCCAAATACACCTATGTCAAGCTTGTTGCGTCATACCCAAGACTCAAGGCTGTAATCGCTGCCAAATATGCATCAACAAAGTACTGTGTAAAGGGTCTGAATACTTATGTAAATATGATATTTACAATTACAATTTTTACTTAATTAGTAACATTTCTAGACCTGTTTTTGATTTGTCATTATGGGGTATTGTGTGTAGATTGATGAGGGGAAAAAAACGATTTAATCAATTTTAGAAGGCTGTAACGTAACAAAATGTGAAAAAGTCAAGGGGTCTGGATACTTTCCGAAGGCACTGTACATTTACAGTATCAAAGTGAAACATGTTTTATTTTCCATCATGTTTTCGAACTGTATATACACATCACCTCAGCTATTATGCAACACAGGTCTTGTTTCATATCTTTATGCACTCAGTTGGTAGAGCATGGCACTTGCAACAACGGGGTTGTGGGTTCAATTCACACAGGGGACCAGTACAAAAAATGTATGCACTCACTACTTACGGTAAGTCGCTCTGGATAAGAGTGTCTGTAAAATGGAAACTCCTTGTATCCAAAACAGCTTCTGTAGCTGTGCTGATTGAGACTGAGTTGGCATGTATATTTAATTTTCCAACAGTTTATCTACGTTAAGTTGCTGAAGGAGCATGACATGTTCAGTTGTAGGAAAAGGTGTGTTTGTATAGAGTGGGAATTGATACAGGTCTAATTTTCAATGGCAACTACTGGGTGTTACATTCCTACACAACATACAGGACAGCTTGTAACAATAGACAAGATGAGTAAGGAAATTGTTTTCAAATTTTGGCTATTGCCATGCAAATATCCATCAAAACCTTTGCCAAACCATTAATGTGTTTCAAATTAAATGCATGTTTTTATATAAGCAGTATATAATATTTCAAGTTGAACGTACGATTATTTCATCATTCGAACGTGAATATTCTTATAGACATGTGTGACTTGTCTAATTGGCATGTATTATGCAATTATAATGCCCCAATTATGCAATCTGGGAAGTTCTCTGACTAAACACAGTCCCTGCAGCACCATGGATCCAAACCCCAAAAGCCAACACATGGTGCAGAGACAATCGTAGATATTCTGTAATCATTCTCTTGATTAGAAGGTGAAGTATGAAATGTGCTCTTACAGGTAGCAAGGCAGGCAGACACCTCATGGTCTGAGTTCAGACTTCTGAGGGGATCCAACCATAACCCATCACATTAAAATGCTAAAAGAAGAAATAACAAAGCTACGCTTAGACTTATTTTAATAACCAACTTTTTTCTCTCACAAAAAAATCTTGGACGACACAAAAAAAGTTAACCATGACACCAAGCGCAGCAACTATCCTCTGTCCTTCAGCATCGCCCTGCACCTGCCGACATTTCCATCGAAGAGTGGGGCGAGGACGTCTTCACCAGGATATTGGCCATTCAATCTATATCTTAGCATTGAAGGTATGACAGCGGCATGCACACACAATGTACATAGAAGGTTGCAGTATTCAGTCCGGTCTCCTGTCCAAACTTGCAGTGGAAGGATGGGGAAGTTAGAGGCACTTCATTTGCCGATTCTCTGTACGACCCAGTCCTGCTGGCACAGTGGGCAGCGATTATTCTGCTTCACCCAGAGAGACATGCAGCAATTGTGGAAAGAGTGGTTGCACTCTCCCCATACCACTGTGAAAGAGGGGAGACAGAAGCAGACTATGAAATGGTGTGCTACATGATATTTTCAAATGCAGCATGGTCAGCAGAAGACATGGTAAAGCATATTGGTACACACACAACCAATATGTTTTATCCTAATGAATACACAGGACAAATTCTGCTTTACCAAGGTTTAGATACACTGGCTTTATCACATTTTAACCCAATATACCAGACTAGGAACCCAGGTATATCTGTCACATGCACATCTGCTGTGAGACCAGTAGGAGTTTTCGCCAAGTTCAGGATCTATAAAATGAGTATCCAGGTTTCACCCAACACTGGAGCGGACACAGGGTCATACATCCCGCTGGTCTGAGAACACCAAACTACACTGTTTGGTGTTATATACATGTTGGGCTAAGACGTTTAAAGTGGCTTACCGACACAGTCCTCTTGTTTATTTTCAGCCTGACACCGCAAGCATGCATCTGCGGAGAGATGGTACATATCAAGGAAACCTTGCTAACTAGCTACTTAACGTTAAACAGGTGCACAGCCGTCGCTGACCATTCCTGATTTGTGACACATGGACTGATACAGCTGGCTAGCAATTCTGTCCTACCAGGCAATGACTTGGGCCATGTTTTCAGAATTCTAACGTTAACCTCCTAGTGTCAGCTTATTAGCAAGCTAACATTAGTTGTCTATTTGCTAGCTAGGTATGAGCTAACAAACTAAGCTCTCTAAATAGGAAGCGTTCTCAGTCGGTCTGCCCATGATGATGGGCATCTCTTAATCAGTTTAGATTACCGTCTGACCACTAAGCTATTGTATTTAGCTTGTTGTTAGGTAGCTTAATGCTCATCAAGAGTTGGCTATGGGTGTAACAAACAAACTTACCCATAACTTGGACCCTACAGATGGCGCATGTATCGCACTCCACATCCCAGCTCCACATTGCAACAGCATTCCATTTCTTGAGAGAAAACATCTTGTCACTGCTCGATTTTGACCCAGAAGTAGAGCTGTGAGAGTGAACTAAACCCGGCTCTTCACCGTCTTCCATCTCTGCAATAAACTAGCTAACAGCAAAGCAAAATGGACGAAAGAAGCTAGCTCGCTCGTCCGTGTTTTAATCAGCAGAGCAAACAAACCAGGGGGCGGTCGTGCGCTATAACATATCTGCAGTACTACGAAACGAACAGATGGCGGAGCCAAAGATTAAAAAGTAGCCTACGGTGAATGAAGGTAAAACTCGTATTCTTTTCTTCTGCTTCTGGGGATTTTATATGGCGGTTGGCAACCAACTTTATGGTGCATTACCACCATCAATTGGACTGGAGTGTGGACTAGAGACAGTGAAAGTCTAATCCTACCCAATAATCTCTTATCCCTAAAGAAACAAAATACACGATTAAATACCACATCGCCTGAAGATTTCCCCAGCAGTTCACTTAATTCTGGCTCTTCAAACCCATTACTCCTCAAATCTAATAACAATCGCTCCCTTTCTCTCACATATTTCTGGCATGGAAATAGAACATGTTCCACTTTCTCCATCTCCTCCTGACAATGATCACACCTACCAGTCGGATGTTTCCCCACCACTATTTAGCCTTGTGTGTCCCAGTCGCATCCTTGTGATGCGGCCCGAGGACCTTTTCCTGGATCTTATACGTGTCTTCCCTTTACTCTCCCTGTTCCACAACTCTTGCCACTTATTTTGAACCACTGTTCTTATTAATCTCTCAGCTTACACTTTACTGATGGACAATTCCATCTCAACATTAGGATGTCTAAGAGCCTGCTTGGCGATAACATTCTCCTCCTCTTCCCCTCTACTCACAGATGAGCTGGTACCCAGAGGAACATCACAAATACCCCATCTCTTTCACCCTATACAAACACTGCAAAATGTCATACAATACGTCCTGTCTGCTCTGAGACACACATGAGTTTAAGCTCATCAGTGCTGCACAGGAGTCAGAGTAGTTGACTACTCTGTCTGGCCTCACCAACAGTAGGGCCATCAACTCCATTGTGTGAACAGATAAATTATCCATTGCTCTTTTTGTCACTGCCAGCTTACACTCAGGAACACTAAAAGCTGCACCTGTCCTCCTTGTTTTAGGGTCCTTAGATCCATCTGTGAATATATTTAAGAAAGCATAGTATTGTGTCCTTAAATGTTCACTTACAACTGAATCTACTCGTTCCTTAACATGTCTTACCCTCTCAAGCAAATCTAGATCTATCACTGGTTGAGGGAGAAACCAAGGTGGGATGGCTGGAAGAACCAGAGAGGGGCTAAACTCCCTCCCAAACAACCCCATCTCTCTCGCCATGCAATTGCCTATCCACCCAAAACTTTATTCAGATTTCATTCATGTTCCCAGCACTCTAGGAGCACCTTTTTGTTGTAGGATGTGTAACCGTATGTCCTTGTAGATTTACCCAATATGTCATGGATACAATATAATCCAATTACATTTTATTTGTCACATGCGCCGAATACAACAGGTGTAGTAGACATTACTGTGAAATGCTTACTTACAAGCCCTTAACCAACAATGCAATTCAAGAGTTAGTAAAATAGTTACTAAATAAACTAAAGTACAAAGTAACACAATAAAATAACAATAATGAGGCTATTTACAGGGGGTACCGGTACCGAGTCAATGTGTGGGGGTACAGGTTAGTCGAGGTAATTTGTACATGTAGGTCCGGGTTTGGCCAGGGTAGGACATCATTGTAGAAAAATAATTGTTAATTGTTCTTAACTGATTTAGGTTAAAAAAAGGGATGAGTAAAGTGACTATGCATAGATAATAGACAGCGCGTAGCAGCAGTGAAAAAGCAAATGGGGGGGTCAATGTATATAGTCCGGGTGGAGCTTTGTGGGCACTATGGTGTTGAACGCTGATCTGTAATCAATGAACAGCATTCTCACATAGGTGTTCCTTTTGTCCAGGTGGGAAAGGGCAGTGTGGTGTGCGATTGAGATTGTGTCGTCTGTGGATCTGTTGGGGCGGTATGAGAATCGTAGTGGGTCTAGGGTTTCTGGGATGATGGTGTTGATGTGAGTCATGACCAGCTTTTCAAAGCACTTCATGGCTACCGACGTGAGTGCTACGGGCCGGTAATCATTCATAATTTAGGCACGTTACCTTCGCGTCCTTGGGCACAGGGACTATGGAGGTCTGCTTGAAACATGTAGATATTACAGACTCGGTCAGAGAGAGGTTAAAAATGTAAGTGAAGACACTTGCCAGTTGGTCAACTCATGCTTTGAGTACACATCCTGGTAATCCCTCTGGTCCCATGGCTTTGTGAATGTTGACTTGTTTAACGGTCTTGCTCACATCGGCTACGGAGAGCGTGATCACACAGTCGTCCTGAACAGCTGGTGCTCTCATGCATGCTTCAGTGTTGCTGACCTCGAAGCGAGCATAAAAGGCATTTAGCTCGTCTGGTAGGCTCACACCACTGGGCAGCTCCCTGTTGTGCTTCCCTTTGTAGTCTGTAATCGTTTTCAAGCCTTGCCACATCAGACGAGCGTCAAAGCAGGTGTAGTAGGATTCAATCTTAATCCTGTATTTACACTTTGCCTGTTTGATGGTTTTTCTGAGGGTGTAGCGGGATTTCTTATAAGTGTCCGGATTAGTGTCCCGCTCCTTGAAAGCAGCAGCTCTAGCCTTTAGCTTGATGCGGATGTTGCCTGTAATCCATGGCTTCTGGTTGGGATATGTACGTACGGTCACTGTGGGGTGATGTCATCTTTCTACTTATTGATGAAGCCGGTGACTGAGGTGGTATACTCCCCAATGCCATTGGCTGAATCCCTGAACATATTCCAGTCTGTACTAGCAAACAGGAGTGCCGCTTCTGGGTGGGCATTTTCTTGTTTGCTTATGGCTTTATACAGCTTGTTGAGTGCGGTCTTAGTGCCAGCATCAGTTTGTGGTGGTAAATAGATGGATACGAATAATATAGATGAGAACTCTCTTGGTAGATACTGTGGTCAACAGCTTATCATGAGGTACTCTACCTCAGGCGAACAATACCTCAAGACTTCTTTAATATTAGACATTGCGCACGAGCTGTTATTGCCAAATAGACACACACCCCTTTACAAATGCCTGGGCTAACATCTCTGCCTTCTCCATCTCTCACTGCAACAATCTCCCCACTTTTTAGCACAGGGAGATCCCAATTACTTCTGTCCCCACTCATTTTCTTAAACATCCCCCATACCTCTCCCACAGGAGTGGTCCTGCCTATGTTTCCACAGAACCGGCTCCAATACTCACACTTAGCTGTCCTAATGATCCTCCTTACTACCTCTTGTTCTTGTTTATACTGAATCAGGTGCTGGTAATTACAGGACCTTTTCAACATCCTGAAAGCTCTGTTCCTACCCCTCACTGCTTCTGCCCCGTGTAGGAATCACCTGCCTTGTGGCCCCAACTATTGCTCTTCTTATTCCAGCATTGACAGTTTCTATATCTGAATTTAGGTAAAACTCTTCACTGTAGGTCTCCTCAAGTAGCTTTGAAAAGGTAGCAGATGCTCTTATTGTTTATTGTGCACCCTTCTGTTCTGGCTATTTTGCTGTGTGTTTTGTATGTTATACACTATGGCTACTGTTGCTCAGTTGCACTTTTGCAACAAAAAAAACATAAACAGAAGGCAATCAACTGCAATCTCCCCCCCCCCCCAAAAAAAACCTCCAGCCTAATGCACAGTATGTTTTATTTTACTAGGCAAGTCAGTTAAGAAGAAATTCTTATTTTCAATGATGGCCTGGGAACAGTGGGTTAACTGCCTGTTCAGGGGCAGAATGACAGATTTGTACCTTGTCAGCTCGGGGATTTGAACTTGCAACCTTTCGGTTACTAGTCCAACGCTCTAACCACTAGGCTACCCTGCCGCCCCAATGTGCCATAAGCCAATTGATTATTTTCCCAAACATAGCATGACTAGGAATGTTGATGTACAGCTGAGTCAGGTCTTGAGTTCACAGGGTTGTATACTTGAGGCGATCGCACCCCATCATCCTTCAAGTCTTCTACTCAATCGCAGAGTACCACAGGACTCTGTCGGGCACTGTGCTTTTGAAGTCTCCCGTTGCCTCGGTCCCTTGAGGCCCCTCGAAGGACTTCTTCCCATAGAGTTTCACTCATTCATTTGCCTTTAGCCCAGAATAAATAATAAAGAACTACAAAAGTACATGGTATGTGACATTTACTTAAAACATGGTGTACGTGTACTCACATCCTACTAGTGAGAGGGTAATACCAATAAACCGTTTGAAGAACAGCAATGGCATTAATCTGGGTTGGGGAAACCAGCCCAGAATCTAAAGATTTAACAGGTGAACAATATCAGTGCTCTCAGCAAGATTTAAATCATGCATATAGAACAATGTAAATACCAGCAGCATAATACAAATATGTCACAGCAGAACAGAGACATGCCATACCTTTTGGGGGGCATGTCCTTCCAGTTCTCTACTGCCAATGACTGGAACGAACTGCAAAAATCTCTGAAGCTGGAGACTCTTACCTCCCTCACTAGCTTTAAGCACCAGCTGTCAGAGCAGCTCACAGATCACTGCACCTGTACATAGCTCATCTGTAAATAGCCCATCCAATCTACCTCATCCTAATACTGTATTTATTTATTTCTCTTGCTTATTTGCACCCCAGTAGCTCTACTTGCACATTCATCTTCTGCACATCCTACCATTCCGGTGTTTAATTGCTATATTGTAATTCCTTCACCACCATGGCCTATTTATTGCCTTCCCTCTCTTATCCTACCTCATTTGCACATGCTGTATATAGATTTTTTGACTTTATTATTGATTGTATGTTTGTTTTACTCCATGTGTAACTCTGTGTTGTTGTATATGTCGAACTGCTTTGCTTTATCTTGGCCGGGTCGCAGTTGCAAATGAGAACGTGTTCTCAACTAGCCTACCTGGTTAAATAAAGGTGAAATAAAAATAAATCAAATAAAATGAACAATGACCAACACATTTCCAGTCAAAATAGAAGATTGTAAGAAATACTGTAGCCTATGATTACTATATACAACCCAACTCCATTTGTTGACACTGTCATGTATCCCAGTGGATTTCAAATGTTTTGACCCACGACAACAAAGAAAGAGTTGTACAACACTTGCGACCCCCAAGCACGCACACGCAAACATGCCCACACAATTGCTGAGCAAATGTAGCCTGCCATTATAGCCATAAACGGTGATGCATTTTAAAAATGCAAGATAAACTGTTTTACACCTGCATTGGGAGCTGAACATCATTCATGTTAGCAGACAATATTAACTGGGGATATACACTGAGTATACCAAACAGGAACACCTTCCTAATACTCTGTCATACTCAGTCATACTCTGGACCTAGTTTTGTCCCATGGAATAAATGTTGTGGATCTTAATGTTTTTCCTCATAATCCTGGACTATCGAACTACCATTTTATTACGTTTGCAATTGCAACACATAATCTGCTCAGACCCCAACCAAGGAACATCAAAAGTCGTGCTATAAATTCACAGACAACACAAAGATTCCTTGATGTCCTTCCAGATTCCCTCTGTCTACCCATGGACACCAGAGTACAAAAATCAGTTACTCACCAAACTGAGGAACTCAATTTAACCTTGCGCAATACCCTAGATGCAGTCGCACCCCTAAAAACTAAAAACATTTCTCATAAGAAACTAGCTCCCTGGTACACAGAAAATACGCGAGCTCAGAAGCAAGCTTCCAGAAAATTGGAACGGAAATGGCGCCACACCAAACTGGAAGTTTTCCCACTAGCTTTAAAAGAAAGTACCGTGTAGTTCCGAAGAGCCCTTACTGCTGCTCGATCATCCTATTTTTCTAACTTAATTGAGGAAAATAAGAACAATCCAAAATTCCTTTTTGATACTGTCGCAAAGCTAACTAAAAAGCAGCATTCCCCAAGAGAGGATGGCTTTCACTTTAGCAGTGATAAATTCATGAACTTCTTTGAGGAAAAGATCATGATTATTAGAAAGCAAATTACGGACTCCTCTTTAAATCTGCGTATTCCTTCAAAGCTCAGTTGTCCTGAGTCTGCACAACTCTGCCAGGACCTAGGATCAAGAGAGACGCTCAAGTATTTTAGAACTATATCTCTTGACACAATGATGAAAATAATCATGACCTCTAAACCTTCAAGCTGCATACTGGACCCTATTCCAACTAAACTACTGAAAGAGCTGCTTCCTGTGCTTGGCCCTCCTATGTTGGACATAATAAACGGCTCTCTATCCACCGGATGTGTATCAAACTCACTAAAAGTAGCAGTAATAAAGCCTCTCTTGAAAAAGCCAAACCTTGACCCAGAAAATAAAAAAACTATCGGCCTATATTGAATCTTCCATTCCTCTCAAAAATTTTAGAAAAGGCTGTTGCGCAGCAACTCACTGCCTTCCTGAAGACAAACAATGTATACGAAATGCTTCCGTCTGGTTTTAGACCCCATCATAGCACTGAGACTGCACTTGTGAAGGTGGTAAATGACCTTTTAATGGCATCAGACCCAAGGCTCTGCATCTGTCCTCGTGCTCCTAGACCTTAGTGCTGCTTTTGATACCATCGATCACCACATTCTTTTGGAGAGATTGGAAACCCAAATTTGTCTACACGGACAAGTTCTGGTACACGGACAAGTTCTGGCCTGGTTTAGATCTTATCTGTCAGAAAGATATCAGTTTGTCTCTGTGAATGGTTTGTCCTCTGACAAATCAACTGTAAATTTTGGTGTTCCTCAAGGTTCCGTTTTAGGACCACTATTGTTTTCACTATATATTTTAATTTTACCTCTTGGGGATGTCATTCGAAAACATAATGTTAACTTTCACTGCTATGCAGATGACACACAGTTGTACATTTCAGTGAAACATGGTGAAGCCCCAAAATTGCCCTCGCTAGAGACATGTGTTTCAGACATAAGGAAGTGGATGGCTGCAAACTTTCTACTTTTAAACTTGCTTGTTCTAGGTCCCAAGAAACAAAGAGATAATCTGTTGAATCTGACAATTAATCTTAATGGTTGTACAGTCGTCTCAAATAAAACTGTGAAAGACCTTGGCGTTACTCTGGACCCTGATCTCTCTTTTGAAGAACATATCAAGACCATTTCAAGGACAGCTTTTTTCCATCTATGTAACATTGCAAAAATCAGAAACTTTCTGTCCAAAAATTATGCAGAAAAATAATTCATGCTTTTGTCACTTCTAGGTTAGACTACTGCAATGCTCTACTTTCCAGCTACCCGGATAAAGCACTAAATAAACTTCAGTTAGTGCTAAATACGGCTGCTAGAATCCTGACTAGAACCCAAAAATTTGATCATATTACTCCAGTGCTGGCCTCCCTACACTGGCTTCCTTTCAAAGCAAGGGCTGATTTCAAGGTTTTACTGCTAACCTACAAAGCATTACATGGGCTTCCTACCTATCTCTCTGATTTGGTCCTGCCATACATACCTACACGTACGCTACGGTCACAAGACGCAGACCTCCTAATTGTCCCTAGAATTCCTAAACAAACAGCTGGAGGCAGGGCTTTCTCCTATAGAGCTCCATTTTTATGGAACGGTCTGCCTACCCATGTCAGAGACGCAAACTCAGTCTCAACCTTTAAGTCTTTACTGAAGACTCATCTCTTCAGTGGGTCATATGATTGAGTGTAGTCTGGCCCAGGAGTGGGAAGGTGAACGGAAAGGCTCTGGAGCAACGAACCGCCCTTGCTGTCTCTGCCTGGCCGGTCCCTTCTTTCCACTGGGATTCTCTGCCTCTAACCCTATTACAGGGGCTGAGTCACTGGCTTACTGGGGCTCTCTCATACCATCCCTGGGAGGGGTCGTCACCTGAGTGGGTTGAGTCACTGATGTGATCATCCTGTCTGGGTTGGCGCCCCCCCCCCCCCCCTCCCCCCCTTGGGTTGTGCCATGGCGGAGATCTTTGTGGGCTATACTCAGCCTTGTCTCAGGATGGTAAGTTGATGGTTGAAGATATCCCTCTAGTGGTGTGGGGGCTGTGCTTTGGCAAAGTGGGTGGGGTTATATCCTTTCTGTTTGGCCCTGTCCGGGGGTGTCCTTGGATGGGGCCACAGTGTCTCCTGACCCCTCCTGTCTCAGCCTCCAGTATTTATGTTGCGGTAGTTTATGTGTCGGGGGCTAGGTTCAGTTTGTTATATCTGGAGTACTTCTCCTGTCCTATTCGGTGTCCTGTGTGAATTTAAGTGTGCTTTCTCTAATTCTCTCTTTCTCTCTTTCTTTCTCTCTCTCGGAGGACCTGAGCCCTAGGACCATGCCTCAGGACTACCTGACATGATGACTCCTTGCTGTCCCCAGTCTACCTGGCCGTGCTGCTGCTCCAGTTTCAACTGTTCTGCCTTATTATTATTGGACCATGCTGGTCATTTATGAACATTTGAACATCTTGGCCATGTTCTGTTATAATCTCCACCTGGCACAGCCAGAAGATGACTGGCCACCCCACATAGCCTAGTTCCTTTCTAGGTTTCTTCCTAGGTTTTGGCCTTTCTAGGGAGTTTTTCCTAGCGACCGTGCTTCTACACCTGCATTGCTTGCTGTTTGGTGTTTTAGGCTGGGTTTCTGTACAGCACTTTGAGATATCAGCTGATGTACGAAGGGCTATATAAATAAATCTGATTTGATTTGAATTTGATTAATATTGAGTTGCACGCCCCATGTTGACCCATGTTGACTCCAATGCTTCCCACAGTTGTGTGAAGTTGGCTGGATGTCCTTTGGGTGCTGGACCATTCTTGAGACACACAGGAAACTGTTGTGTGGAAAAACCCAGCAGCGTTGCAGTTCTTGACACAAACAGGTGCGCCTGGCACCTACTACTATACCCCATTTAAAGGCCCTTACATTTTTTGCCTTGCCCATTTCACCCTCTGAATGACAAACATACCCAATCAATGTCTCAAGGCTTAAACATCCCTCTTTAACCTGTCTCCTCTCCTTCATCTACACTGATTGAAGTGGATTTAACAAGGGACATCCACAATTGATCATAGCTTTCACCTGGATATGGAAAGAGCAGGTGTTCTTAATGTTTTGTATGCTCAGTGTAGGCCTCTCATGTCACTTCTCTGGAGTCCAGAGCAAACAAAATAATATGGCCTACTGTTAGTGCAGGATTGGATTGAAGGCATGTTCTGTCTGCACCGCAGCCATCACTTTGGGGGGCAGCCTGCCTGCAGAGTGCTCATTACCAGCTGAGTAGCCCTGTTATTCCTCATACATATCGTGATAACTTTGCCCAAATATCTTCATCCCATAATATTAAAAGCAGTGGGATGTTACAGCTGCTTGTCGTTCTACATATAGCCAATAGCCACCCAAACTAGGCCTATCTGGAGAATTAAAATGATCAATCAAATTGCCAGGTAACGATGACAAACGTATGCCTACTCTGTTTTTGGCAGGTCAACAAGTTGTTTCTGGTCACTAATCTGGATATGTGCACCCAGTACTGATGACTGGTCGTTGGACAACAATCAAGACACTCAACTTTTTGGTTCTGAAGCATGGATGAGAATTTAACGTCAACGGTTTAATTTTTAAAAAGGACATACATTTTTGGTGAAATTATACCACCACCGTAAAGGACACTGGAGACTGGAAGGGCAAAGGGGCGTGTGCTCTGCACGGGTAGAGCCCGATCTGTGCACGTGCCTGCAGCAGAAGCCTTCGATTGATATAAGTGTGCAGATTCTATCCATGTGCTGCAGCTGGGGCCATAAGAAATAACACATTGGAGAAATGCTCTGGGAATAGGGGCCATTTGCAGAGCATGCTATGAGTGCGCTGAGAACGCTTAATCTCCAGCTGTTGGAAGGAAAAAGTATAGCTGGATTGCAACAAGAACATACCAGATTAATTGCATCAGACATTTGATGTCCTATAAGAACACTAGAGTGGAGTGGAGGTCAATTGGTTTTAGTGTTCTTGGAGCACAGAGGAGTGCACCTAGTGTGGAGATGCAGATGATTGCAGAGCGGGGTGGAAGGATGGAGGGGGAAATAAAATGATGCAGTTAAGGTCTTCAGGCAAGACTCTGAATGATGCTGTTTGTTTTGTTCCTCTGGATCTCTCCAGATGAGCAACATGAGGACCAGCCAAAAAGACCTGGGTTGGTTTGTTTGGACAGGATTCCGGAGGATTTAAGGATGATCCCGCTGCTTTCCGGAGGAGGTGCAGGAAACAGGATGCAGCGGCTGTAAAACTCCCCAGAACACATGAGTACTGTTTACACCAAACCTCTCTGTCATGGGATATACAGTGGGGAGAACAAGAATTTGATTCACTGCCGATTTTGCAGGTTTTCCTACTTACAAAGAATGTAGAGGTCTGTATTTTTTTATCATAGGTACACTTCAACTGTGAGAGACGGAATCTAAAACAAAAATCCAGAAAATCACATTGTATGATTTTTAAGTAATTAATTTGCATTTTATTGCATGACATAAGTATTTGATCACCTACCAACCAGTAAGAATTCCGGCTCTCACAGACCTGTTAGGTTTTCTTTAAGAAGCCCTCCTTGTTCTCCACTCATTACCTGTATTAACTGCACCTGTTGTTGCATTCTGTTGTGTGTTGTACCCAGCACAAGGTGCACCTGTGTAACGATCATGCTATTTGATCAGCTTCTTGATTTACCACACCTGTCAGGTGGATGGATTATCTTGGCAAAGGAGAAATGCTCACTAACAGGGATGTAAACAAATTTGTGCGCAAAATTTGAGAGAATTAAGGTTTTTATAAGTATGGAAGACTTCTGGGATCTTTTATTTCAGCTCATGAAACATGACCAACACTTTAGATGTTGGGTTTATATTTTTGTTCAGTGTACAGTATATGTTACGGATTCCAATTCAGAAATATGTTATGAATTTGTAAGTGCTTAAGATCGCATTCAATCTCTTTAAGCCTCGTCTGTACTGTATCTTACCTCACCTCTGTGTTCCTAAGATAGGAAGAGGACCCTTGGTCTCAACCCGACCCCACTGCGAAGACAGGAAGCATCCCCTCTCTCTGACCTCTCACACAGAGGACGTCTGTCTCATTTGGCCTCCCAGCCCTTCGCCCTACACGCCTAACGTGGACGGTTAAGGAGGGGGTTGTGAATTACAGTCACCCTCAATTATTGGCACCGTTGATAAAGATGACCAAAAGGACAGTATTACATTAATTTCAAATACAAATATATATTGTATGCTAAAAGAAAAATGAAAATTATATTATTTCATACTAACACACTTGCTTAGAGAAAATGATAGGGGTCAACATGATTGGCACCCCTGTTTTCAATACTTTTGTGCACCCTCTCCTTGCGAGGATAACAGTACTTAGCCTTTTTCTAGAATTCTTTATGAGATTGGTTAACACATTGGAAGGGATATTAGACAATTTTTCCATACAGAATCGTTCCAGATCCTTGATATCCTTCGGTCTGCGTGTATGGACTGCCCTATTCAATTCAAACCACAGGTCTTCAATAGGGTTCAAGTCCAGAGACTGAAATGGCCATTGCAAAATGTAGATTTGTTGTGGTGGTCAATTCAAACAATTTCTTTGTGGATTTTGTTGTGGACTTGGGGTCATGGTCTTGCTGGAAGTTTCAGCCAACTGGCAGAGGCAACCAAGCTTTTGGATAAAATGTTCTGGTACTTGGTAGAGTTCATGATGCCGTTGACCTTAACAATGGCCCCAGGACCAGTGGAAGCAAGGCCTGAATATTATTGTGTTAGTGTTAACTAAATACAGCCTAAGACACAGCTTGGTCAACAGCTGTCATCTTTTGATGCTCTGGAGAAGTACCAATGGTGTGTTGGCTCGGTTGTTGGTCTCTGTGCAGAGCAGCTTGTAAGTTTTCAGAAGCCTTCGCAGTCTGCCAGAGGGGTCGTGTTTGGTGCATGTTTGGTTGGTGTCTGGGACCGTGATGAACCAACACTCCTCGGCTGGGTCTCCTTTGCCTTGGTTTCTCTGAAATGTCTTACTTTGAGTGAAGAGAGAAGTACAGTATATACATGAGCCATTGATTTTTTTACATTTTTGTCATGAGAGCTATAACCAATTGTATGCCTAACATTAATGATTGTAGGCCTACAACCACATCCCTTCATCTTGAATCAAAAAGTAAAGAAAACAAAAAAGTATCAAAGCTGGAATGATGTGGTCATGGTCTTCTTAGTTAATGCAACACCCAAGCCCAGTACATATGGTGTTAAAAGCAAAACACCAGTCTCAACGTCAACAGTGAAGAGGTGATTCCGGGATGCTGGCCTTCTAGGCAGAGTTGCAAAGAAAAAGCCACATCTCAGACTGGCCAATAAAAAGAAACGATTAAGATGGGCAAAGGAACACAGACACTGGACAGAGGGACTCTGCCTAGAAGGCCAGCATCCCGGAGTCGCCTCTTCACTGTTGACTTTGAGACTGGTGTTTTGCGGGTACTATTTATTGAAGCTACCAGTTGAGGACTTGTGAGGAGTCTGTTTCTCAAACTAGACACTCTAACGTACAGTACTTGTCCTCTTGCTCAGTTGGGCACCGGGCCTCCCACTCTTCTTTCTATTCTGGTTAGAGCCAGTTTGTGCTGTTTTGTGAAGGGAGTAGTGCACAGCATTGTACGAGATCTTCAGTTTCCAGCTACAATAGTCATTTACAACATTAACAATGTCTACACTGTATTTCTAATCAATTTGATGTTATTTTAATGGACAAAAAAAGTGCTTCTCTTTCAAAAACAAGGACATTTCTAAGTGACCCCAAACATTTAAACGGTAGTGTAGTTGCCATTGCACTCAAGCAAGGTCCATCCACAGTGAGACTAATGCGCAGGCATACTAATAACAGAGTGATAGCACCATAATAAAATAAATATAGGGATACTTAAAACATTAACTTTTCTTTAAAGACAAATAAAACATCAACAGAATAATTAAAATATCCCAAGTATTATTTAAGTTACCAATTGCAAATGGGTTGTGTGACAAAGTTTATATTTTTTAAGGTACCACTTTCCATTGCTGAGTGCCTGTAGGAGCACAAGACCGGAAGCTCCCTTTTTAGTCATACAGTCAGCAAGCTGTTCCTTTGTGGTTACCCCATAATCCGCTGGATTCTCTGTGCTTGAATACGTTCATTGATGCTGCTAATCTCAAGACAAAGTCTTTTCTCTGTGACATACTTGGTTGACTTGACAGCATCAACTAAGGAGCAATTGTCAGTGACAAACTGCAGGTAGAATGTTCCATTTTGTCTCACCAATGGTAAGCTCTGAGAACAGAGGTGCCAGAAAGATGGCATTGTCAATTCCATCCACAAGAGCAAGGGTTTCTCCAGCAAGTGTGTTTCGGACAGCCCTTCTCATCCTTTTTGACTGCAACAGATAGGTGAGAATCTTCCTCCTTCACCCATTAACACGATTACATGTCCACCTTGTGTGCCTCCATCTGTAAGGTTCCCCAGCGAAGCATCACTGAACACAACTAGTTTCAGAGAGTCATTTTTTCCAACATGCTGAAACTTTAGAGTCAATGGTTTGTACAGTGACGTGCTTTATGTTGGATGCTAAGTTGCAGCCACCTGTCTAGCAAACCATGGAATTTGACCTATCTTTGACCTCAATTGATCAGCTTCAATTCCACAGAGAGGAATTCCTTTGTATGGCACTTGAGGAATACATGTGGATGGGTTGAAGATTCTTGATATAGCTCTCCTGTTGCATCAGTATTGTTCCATCAACTGTAATAAACTCTATGCCAACATAACAATTATCATGCTCCTCACGGCTGGAAAACAGCTTTGAGGTGTGGAATCACAGTTGTAGCAAAGGTCGGTGAGCCACCCCAGATGAAGTCATCAACATGACAGGCAAGTATTCCAGTCACATTGCAGTCTTGATCAAGCCAATAGAAGACTGTAGGATCCACTTGTGACATTTTTACATTGTTGCCTTGACTTTGTTGTACCAGTAGAGTGATGCATCTGCCTGGCCATACACACACTTTTTTAGTTTCCACAGTGTTCCTTCGCTCCTAGCTTCAGGGGAGGTCGGATGTGAATGTTCCTTGACAGCTCTGTTCCCTGGAAAAATGCAGATTTGATGTCTATTGAATTAAGTTTCCATTTTTTTTCTGGCAGATCACTGTCAGCAGCAATCTGAGTGACTCTGGGGTGCATGTTGTGAGTTGTTTAGCAGCCAGCTCCTCAAAACCTCGAGCCACTAGATGTGCTCCAGTTCAGGATGCTTTAAGGGTACACACCCACCTTGTCGAGACACATTTTTGGCCAATGTCTTTGACTTCCTCAAACACTCCATTTTTCCTCCAATTACTAAGCTCATCTAGTTTAGCTGAGTCAAATGACATGTCTTTTACTTCAAGTACATCATAATTTTGATTTTCCATTGGTTCAATTCTGAGATTATCTACAAATAACAGGTCAGCTGACCCTGTTCTACCAGAAAGTGTACTTGGTTCAGAGTACTGAAAGTTGTACCAGTTCTTTTCCTTTGGCTTTTCCTGCTCGTCCAATGACGGAATGTGGAATACCTCTTTCTTTCCCTGTTCATGTATTTAACAGTTTGTCCAGTTTTCAAATTGGAACAACCATGTTTTTCAATTTTCACCAAAAGTGAGCTCAGGACCTGAAGCAAGGATACGCATATTCTTGATACCACTTGAAAGGAAACACTTTGAAGTTTGTGGAAATGTGAAATTAATGTAGGAGAATATAACACATTATTTTGTATCAAGACTGCCCCAAATGTGCCTAATTGGTTTATTAATAACTTTTCAAGTTCATAGCTGGGCACTCTCCTCAAACAATAGCATGGTATTCTTTTTTTTTTAATTTGACCTTTATTTAACTAGGCAAGTCAGTTAAGAAGAAATTCTTATTTTCAATGACGGCCTGGGAACAGTGGGTTAACTGCCTGTTCAGGGGCAGAACGACAGATTAGTACCTTGTCAGCTCGGGGGTTTGGACTTGCAACCTTCTGGTTACTAGTCCAACACTCTAACCACTAGGCTACCCTGCCACCCTTTCACTGTACATTGGACAGTGCAGTTAGATTAACAATAATGTAAGCTTTCTGCCAATATCAGATATGTCCATGTCTTGGGAAATGTTCTTGTTACTTACAACCTCATGCTAATTGCATTAGCCTACATTAGCTCAACATCCCGAGGGGGACCCACCAATCACGTGGCTGTTTTTGAATATTTTCCTCATTTGAATCCTCAACAATATTTGCTCATGCTCCAGATACTCAACTAGTCTAAAGAAGGCCAGTTTTATTTATTCTTTAATCAGAACAACACTTTTCAGCTGTGCTAACATAATTGCAAAATGGTTTTCTAATGATCAATTAGCCTTTTAAAATGATAAACTTGGATTAGCTAACACAACGTGCCATTGGAACACAAGAGTGATGGTGTCACGGTTCATGAATCCACTGCCTCCCTCCCTCTCGCTCTCTCTCTCTCTCTCTCTCTCTCTCTCTCTCTCTCTCTCCAGTGTTTGTGTGGGCGTGGTTTCCCAATCTCGGCCTGATTGTCTGCGCCAGCTGGAACCACTTATCTTCCCTTTATATGTTCTGTTACCAGTGTTTCTTGTTGTCAGATCGTTGTTTCTTCTCTGAGGTTGTGTCGTGTGTCCGTGCTCTTCTCTTGTGTGGATTATCTGCTGTGCTCCTTCCTACTCATCCGGACACACTCCCCTGGTTTTCTCAGCACGTTATGATCGGAAGATGCACCCGAGTTCCTGGGTCGGATTCCTTCTGAGTACAGTCTGTCTGTCATGTTGCTGCTGTGAACTACATTCATTAAAACCATCGTTGCTTGCATCTTGCATCCGCCTCTGTGTTGTAACAGAACGATCTGACCAGACCATGGATGCAGCGAGTTCAACGAGTCTGACCGAATTCCTTTCCCGCAGTATCACGAGAATGGATCAACAAGAGGAGAACATCTCCAGCACAGGTCGGGCAGTACAAGCCCTTTCGACGCAGGTATCCCAGCTGACCCAACAATTGCAACATCTGAGGGGTTCCGCTGCGCCACCTACACCGGCAGTTCAACCCGCCCCGCCAGAGCCGGATTCCCAGCTAGAGCCACGGCTACCGACACCAGAGGGTTATTCAGGTGATCCTGACTATTGCAGAGCCTTTCTTACGAGATGTTCCATGCATTTCTCGTTGCAGCCACGGACCTTCAACCGTGAACAGTCTAAGGTAGCATTCGTACTCACACTGCTATCAGGCAAAGCGTCTCTCTGGGGAACGGCGGTGTGGGCGAACCAGGACCCATGCTGCACCTCTTTCCAGACACTCTCCGAGGAGATGAGAAGGGTCTTCGATCGGGCCGTGGCGGGTAGGGAGACGGCCAGACTACTCGCTGACCTTCGCCAAGGAGACCATTCAGTATCGGAATACTCCATCCAATTCCGCACTCTGGCCGCTGAGTGTCAGTGGAACGAGGAGGCGCAGTGGGACATGTTCCTGCATGGGCTGGAGGACCGGATCCAGAAGGAGATTTATGTTCTGGACCTTCCCAGGAGTTTAAATGGACTAGTGGAACTAGCCCTGAGGGTCGACGCTCGTCTGAGTCGTATTGGCCGCCGAGCATGCCCTAACAGACCGTATAACGACACGGAGGGCTGGCATGCCAGCGTCGGGAACACGGCCAGTTCAGCTTCCGCTCACGAACCCATGCAGCTGGGGAGAGCTCGCCTCTCCCGGGAAGAGAGGGAGAGGCGGAGATCCCAAGGACTCTGTCTCTACTGTGGTAGAGCGGGCCACTTTATCCACTCCTGCCCGGTAAAAGATCAGGCCCGGTAGTAAACATGAGGCTACTATCGGGTGGTGTCACCACAGAGAAGACCTCATCATCTACTCTCCTCCCGGTAAGACTAAGATGGGCCACCCACACGCACGACACCCAAGCCTTACTGGACTCAGGAGCAGAGGGTAATTTCATGGACTTCAAGCTCGCTCACAAACTCCAGATCCCTATCACCTCACTCACGCACAAGATATCCGTCAACGCTCTCAATGGTCAAGAACTCCCCAACATTTCTCACACCACTGAACCTATCACACTCATCACTTCTGGCAATCACACTGAGACACTATCATTCCTACTCATGGACTCACCCCTTGCACCATTAGTTCTCGGCCACCCTTGGCTCACCCAACACAACCCCAGAGTTGACTGGGGTCATAACTCTATATCCATGTGGAGTAACAAGTGTCTTGAGTCCTGTTTAGTGTCTGCTTGTTCGTCTGTGTCTGATTCTGTGTTTCTAGAGGAGGCAGTGGATTTGTCTAACGTGCCCGTTGAATACCTCGACCTGAAGGAGGTGTTCAGTAAGTCCCGTGCTGCTTCCCTTCCTCCGCATCGTCCCTATGACTGTGCAATAGAATTATTGCCAGGTGAGTCTCCGCCTAAAGGCAAGTTATATTCACTTTCTGTTCCTGAGAGGGAGGCTATGGAGAGATACATCTCTGGTTCTCTGGCATCTAAATTCATTCGTCCTTCCTCTTCTCCAGCGGGGGCGGGGTTCTTCTTTGTGGGGAAGAAGGACGGATCTCTGCGTCCTTGCATTGATTACCGTGGGTTGAATAACATCACAGTGAAGAATACCTATCCCTTACCGTTGATGTCCTCCGCCTTTGAAAGGTTACAGGGAGCATCCGTGTTCACTAAGTTGGATTTACGTAATGCATATCATTTGGTTCGCATAAGGGAGGGGGACGAATGGAAGACCGCGTTTAACACCCCCAGAGGGCACTTCGAATATTTGGTCATGCCTTTTGGGCTATCCAACTCCCCAGCGGTTTTCCAGGCACTCGTCAATGACGTGCTGAGAGATATGATTGATCAGTTCATATATGTTTACCTGGATGACATACTGATTTTTTCTTCTTCTCTCCAGGAACACGCTCAACACGTCAGACGAGTGCTTCAGAGGTTGTTGGAGAATGGACTTTTTGTCAAGGCGGAGAAATGCATTTTTCATGCACAATCCGTTCCATTCCTAGGTTACATCGTCTCGACTGAAGGTATTCGCATGGATCCCGACAAGGTTAAGGCTGTGGTGGATTGGCCAAGCCCAGATTCCCGTAAGGCCCTACAGAGGTTTCTGGGATTCGCCAATTTCTACCGGCGTTTCGTTCGCAACTTTAGCCAGATAGTCGCTCCTCTTACCGCCTTAACCTCTCCCAGAGTGACGTTCAGGTGGTCCGATACAGCCGAGGCTGCATTCGCCAAACTCAAGAGCCGCTTTGTTTCGGCTCCTATCCTCATAGCTCCCGATCCCTCGCGTCAGTTCGTGGTGGAGGTGGACGCTTCAGAGGTGGGGGTAGGTGCGGTACTTTCCCAACGTTCCTCTTCTGACAACAAGATGCACCCTTGCGCGTTCCTTTCCCATCGGTTATCACCTGCGGAACGCAACTACGACATTGGCAACAGAGAGTTGTTGGCAGTGAAGTTAGCACTGGAGGAGTGGCGCCATTGGTTAGAGGGTTCGGGGGTACCTTTTATAGTTTGGACCGATCACAAGAATTTGGAGTATATCAGAACCGCCAAGCGACTCAACTCCAGGCAGGCGCGGTGGGCACTCTTTTTCGGACGTTTTGACTTCTCTCTCTCGTATCGCCCGGGTTCCAAGAATGTCAAACCCGATTCCCTTTCTCGCATTTTTGACCATTCCAAACGCCCATCCACTCCCGAGTGCATCCTACCCGGGACCCTAGTGGTCTCCACACTCACATGGGAGGTTGAATCGAGGGTCAAAACGGCCTTAGAGGGGGTCACGCCTCCGCCCGGTTGCCCGCCTAATCGGTTGTTTGTGCCGGAGGGGTGTCGGTCCGATGTTATTCGGTGGGGGCACTGCTCCAACGTAGCGTGTCATCCAGGAGTCAGCCGCACTAGCTTTTTGGTTAAGCAACGCTTTTGGTGGCCACTGATGGCTCGTGACATTCACAGTTTTGTCTTGGCCTGCTCGGTTTGTGCCACTGGGAAGACTTCTAATCGACCCCCAGATGGGTTACTCCAACCGCTGTCGGTCCCTTCGAGACCCTGGTCCCACATCGCGCTAGATTTTGTTACCGGCCTCCCGCCCTCCCAGGGCAAGACGGTTGTTTTGACCGTGGTGGACCGGTTCTCGAAGGCGGCTCATTTTATTCCCTTGCCTAAATTACCATCTGCCAAGGAGACAGCGGTAACTGTCGTGGATCACGTCTTTCGCTTACATGGCCTGCCGATGGACGTAGTTTCTGACCGGGGCCCCAATTTGTGTCCAAGTTTTGGCAAGAGTTTTGTAGGTTACTGGGAGCGAGTGTCAGCCTGTCTTCAGGGTTTCATCCCCAGAGCAACGGTCAAACGGAGAGGGCCAACCAAGATTTGGAGAGAGTGTTGCGATGTTTGGTTTCTAAGAATCCCTCTTCCTGGAGTCAACAACTCTCTATGGTTGAGTACGCTCACAATTCGTTGCCAGTGGCAGCCACGGGTCTCTCTCCGTTTGAGTGTAGTTTAGGTTACCAGCCACCTATCTTTCCCAGTACGGAGTCCGAGGTCACTGTTCCCTCCGCTCACGCTTTCATCCAGAGGTGCCGTCACGCATGGAGCAGGGCCCGTGAGACTCTTCTCCGGGTGGGGGCGCACCAAGGCTAAGGCCGATCGCCACCGGTCGAAGCCTCCGGTATACGTCGTTGGCCAAAGAGTGTGGCTTTCTACTAAGAACATTCCACTCCGATCCGTTTCGAACAAGCTTGCCCCCAAATTTATCGGCCCGTTCAGAGTCACCAGGATCATTAGTCCGGTGGCGGTCCGGCTCAAGCTTCTCTGGCGTATAGGAGAATTCATCCTACCTTTCATGTGTCTAAAATAAAACCTGTGTTTCAGGCACGCATTAACCCGCCGGTCCCGGTTCCCCCGCCGCCACGACTTGTTGATGGGGAAACCACCTTTTCTGTCAATCGTATTTTGGACTCTAGAAGGAGGGGACGCGGATTCCAGTACCTGGTGGACTGGGAGGGTTACGGCCCGGAGGAGAGAAGTTGGGTACCTGCTAGGGACATTCTGGATCACTCCCTTATCGATGATTTCAATCGACAGGTAAATTTGCCTGGGAACGCCAAGAGGCGTTCCTAGGGGGGGGGGGTATTGTCACGGTTCATGAATCCACTGCCTCCCTCTCGCTCTCTCTCTCTCTCTCTCCAGTGTTTGTGTGGGCGTGGTTTCCCAATCTCGGCCTGATTGTCTGCGCCAGCTGGAACCACTTATCTTCCCTTTATATGTTCTGTTACCAGTGTTTCTTGTTGTCAGATCGTTGTTTCTTCTCTGAGGTTGTGTCGTGTGTCCGTGCTCTTCTCTTGTGTGGATTATCTGCTGTGCTCCTTCCTACTCATCCGGACACACTCCCCTGGTTTTCTCAGCACGTTATGATCGGAAGATGCACCCGAGTTCCTGGGTCGGATTCCTTCTGAGTACAGTCTGTCTGTCATGTTGCTGCTGTGAACTACATTCATTAAAACCATCGTTGCTTGCATCTTGCATCCGCCTCTGTGTTGTAACAGATGGTTGCTGATAATGGGCCTCTGTACACCTATGTAGATATTCCAAAAACAATCTGATGTTTCCAGCTACAATAGTCATTTACAACATTAACAAAGTCTTCACTGTATTTCTGATCAATTTGATGTTATTTTAATGGACAAAAAAGTTGTTTTCTTTCAAAAACAAGGACATTTCTAAGTGGCCCCAAACTTTTGAATGGTAGTGTATATATGACAACTCTCACCTTTCCCAGGTGCTAAATCTGTACACTATCATATCACCTCTAAACCAGTGATATTTTTTCAAGATTAATATCCAATAATGTAACACACGAGTACATATACATTATATACAATAATATTGATCTCTAGACTCTAAGCAGAACCACAGAGGAAAGTGGGAGAGGGAGTGGGTCACGTTCATAATTAAAATACAAAAAAAGATTACATCTATGATGAATAGATTCATCATGTTTAATCTAAAACACATGTAGGTTATTCTTAATTTTAGTTAAACATCTCAAGGTATAGTACTGTAGGATTGTAAAAGTAGCCTATACAATTTCTCATACGATTAGCGTTTTTTTTTTACCGGCCAACTGAATAAACAAGAAAAGCATTCACGGTAAGATTCAGTGACTGAAGAAGAGTTTTATGAGGCTAGTCCTTTTGTAATAAGGGAGCAGCGCATCCTCGCAGTTGTAGGCTAGAAAGGGGATCTTAAGCGTGCTTATTTGGGGAACACGTTTGCCAACCGTGCGCGCAGTGCTCTTATAAACATTTGAAGAGCTCCATGCGCAACAGACCGTGCGGACGTGTTCTGAAATCAGCACAGCCGACGTAGCCCCTTGGCTCACTTAGGGATATTGTGGATATTATACTCCGTGGAGCATCCGTTTGGTAGCATGACAAACGGGGCCATTCGGGACGCAGAGGATCGGGAGAAGCCCCCTCTCAGTCAAGCAGGTGGGCTATGGAGTTCAGTCATTCAATGTGGGTTTATTCGGCTGTTTAGCCTATACTGTGAATTAGTGTAGGCTACTGTATTTGAATTAGGCTACTGTTTGAATTAGGCCTACTGTTTTACCATATTCTACTTTGTAAATTATGACAGCATCAATTAAATAGCTTAGTTAAAAGGATTTTGTTTTGGGCAAGTAAAATGCAAGTGGTTTTTGTCTGTATACATGAAGGCTATACAAGTTATATGCTTATTTAAAAACATTATTTGTACAGCTTTTTGACATAACTTATAATCTCCAAAGTAGTTTAGCCTAATCATCAATCAAATAAATAAATATATTACATTTATTTGTAGGTTTAAGTGTATTTTTTAAGATTTACTATGAATTTCTGCATTGGACCTTATTCTATTTTGAGACCTGCCAATTGAAAGAACGATGACTGACGTGTAACTCATGTACTGATCTCGATGGTAGATTTTTACATGATCGCAAATTAGAATTCGGCCCATTGCGTTTATTATACTATCTACTCTCTGTCTGAGGGTTTTTCATATGTATTCTCCATACTCTATATTCTCTATTCTCTATACTGTCCTTCCAGTATGTCAGTCCGCACAATAAATGAGCCCTACATCTTAAATGTAATTATTACCGTCATATTAATAATCCTTATTATTTCGAAATAATAAATCATGGACTGGAGCATATCTGCTCCCTCTGTGCCAGAGGTCTCAGTAAAAACATGTCACTTTTTTTATTTGTATTTTTTTATTTAAAAAAAGGCCTCCTGGGTGGTGCAGTGGTCTAGGGTTCGTGTGGCGACAAACATTTGGCCTAGGGGAGGGTTTGGCCGGTAGGGATATCCTTGTCTCATCGCGCACTCGTGACTCCTGTGGCGGGCCGGGTGCAGTGCACGCTAGCCAGGTCGCCAGGTGCACGGTGTATTGGTGCTTCTGGGTTGGATGCGTTAGGAAGCAGTGTGGCTTGGTAGGGTTGTGTTTCGGACGACGCATGGCTTTCCACCTTCGCCTCTCCCGAGCCCGTACGGGAGTTGTAGCGATGAGACAAGATAGTAACTACTAACAACGGGGCCCCCACTACCCCCACGAAAAGGGGGTAAAATTTAAAATAAAAAAAAACATTACTTTTTTAATATATTTTTTTATCATAAATGGTCCCAGCCAACATTTCCATGTGGGGCCCATATGGGTTAATGAAGGGCTGTTCCACAGGCCCCATGAGGGAAACCCAACAGGGAGTCAGGGACCCACAACATTTTGTTCTCAGTATCCACTTTGGCCCCACATGTGGTTATGAAGCCCTACATGAGCCCACATAAAGCCCGACATGGCAATCGCATGTGGGGCCAACATGGATTCTGAGGACAAAACTTTGAGGGGCCCCAAGTGTTAGTCCAGGTGGATTAAAGAAGCGTTAAGTATACATTGTACAGGGAAATAGTATTGTGACTGAATATGCATCTGTGGGTTCAGAGCTGATGAAGAGGAGGAACAGGATGGCGATATGGCTGGTACTGGGTATGTTCTGTCTGTCCCTGGTCCTGGTCATTCTGGGGATCTACACCACCACTCGCACAGAGAGCCTCAGCATCACTGGATATGCCTCTGGAGTCATCGTAAGTACATCTTCATCATTATCATCATCCTCATTATTATTAAAACCATCATCATAATCATCATTATGTTAATCTGCCATTTTAGTGAAAATTACTCACTTGACATATAAATGAACTATTAACAATAACCACATATTCTCAAATGTTTTCTCTTTATGTCATAAAAAAAACTACACTTACCTTAAGAATAAAGAAGTTGCAATGCCAAGAATGCAGGTCTGTTATTGATGGATAGGGAAACTATGGTTTGTGAGTTGTTGTCCACAAAACAAGATGTCTTCCAAATCATGACAATTAAAATCTCATAAATGTCGTGAGAGCTTTCATCATTCATCTTATTATAGCACATGCCAGACAAACAACATATATTTCAGCTGTTATTCACATCACAGTCAGTAAATCTTTCCAGTAGATTTTATACACATTTGAAGACCGATAATTTCTAAGTGCATAATCTCGGTTAACCCAGAACTAAAATCTTGTGTAATTGGTCAGCTGATCGATAAGTTATGGGCCCATACGTATTAACAAATTGGATCAAGAGATGGTAGAACGAGGTGCTCCACCTTCTCTCTTTGCAAGTTATGGTCCGAATGTCCCCTTCCCTTTGGAAATTCGAAATATGCTAACAACTGCGAAATTGTCATTTGTCCAAATAACCAGTGATGAAAAACCCAAACACTGGAACTACTGCGGCTCGTTATCCCATGCATCCCATTCCTTTGCGTACCAGTTATTTTTTATGTAGAACTGTCCACAAGCGATTACTAAATTTAAGATAGAGAATATTAAATTAAAGTTAGATTCTGTTTTGTAGTGGCATCATAGGGTTCGGAAAGAGAGTCCACGATTCTGTAACATCATAGTAAGTGCTATTGGTTCTTATCTGTTTTTAAAGTAGTCCATTTCTTTTTCTCAACCAAAAGGAAGTCCCACCCAATTGACTATTCGAAAATTGTGAAAATCTCAAATGGCGCTGCCCATGCTAAAACAGGCTTTGTGGCAGGTGTGCCCTCTATCCACCTCTATAAATTGTACTATTAAATTGACATGGATAAGACACAGCCATGTTGTTAACAGGTACATTTTCCATGTTTTAAACCTTAGCATTTCTTCTGCTGGATCACCACAACTCTATTCTGATTTGGGGGTAACGTTAGTGGAGTGATTCAACTGCACAGCTCATTGGTGCTCCCAGTTCTGTAGTAGTAGTAGTCCACCAGGGAATAATCTTTCTATAAAATTAACATCCGTTATATGACTTTTAATAGTGCATAAAGTTCTCTACAGTAAGAGCCAACCTCTGGCATCTCTCTAACAGAGGCTGTTCTATTTGATATCTGCAGTTGGCATTTGGATCCTTCCTGGGTGTTCTTGGACTCTGCCTGGAGGAAAACCGAAAACAGCTGGTACATAATACTACTTCTCACTCATTTGTCACATTTGTACTGTCCTTCCTCCTGAATGGTCTCTCTCTATTCCCCTGCTTATCTCATCATGTTCTTGCTTGATCCATCTCTCTCTCTTGTCCTCTTGGTTATAGTTGCAGCCATGCACAGCAGAGATGGATTTGGGTAACTCCAGGTTGTGTGTGTAGGCTCCCCCCCCCCAGTCCAACACTTTAACAACTGATTTAGCTGATAGTGGACCATTTGTTAAAAAAAGAATGCACACCCCATGGCTGTTGCTCGTCCCTGATGCACAGTATTCACAGGGCTAATGCCCAAAGGAGTAGTTTCAAAATAGGTTACTTGGGGTTGAGTTTTGGTTTCAGTGTGTTTCCATACTGCATCTTTCAGTTAATTGCCTTTTTTATCTGTCAAAGAGAGTGGGAGTGATTAAGAATAGAGAGTGGTGTGGTATCCAAGTCACAGCCACAGCCTCAGTTTGGTGTAAAAGACAGAAATATGGTCTGGCCTGTAAAACATTGAAGGAAACCCCTAAAACTCATTGGATAATAGTATTGGTCAAATCACATTTTATTTGACACATGCACATGTTTAGCATGTGGTATTGAAGGTGTAGTGAAATGCTTGTGTTTCGAGCTCCAACAGTGTAGTAATATCTAACAATTCACAACATTTCACACAATACACACAACCTAAACATAAAAGAATGGAATGGAGGAATATATAAATATACGAGCAATGTCGGAGTGGCATGGACTAAATACAGTAGAATATAATACAGTATATACATATGAGATGAGTAAAGCAAAAATATGTAAATATTATTAAAGTGATTAGTGTTCCATTATTAAAGTGGCCAGTGATTCAAGTCTAAATATATGGGGCAGCAGCCTCTAAGGTGCAGGGTTACGTAACCGGGTGGAAGCCGCCTTATGATGGCTATTTAACAGTCTGAGATAGAAGCTGTTTTTCAGTCTCTCGGTCCCAGCTTTGAGCGACATGTACTGACCACGCCTTCTGGATGACAGTGGGGTGAACAGGCAGTGGCTTGGGCGGTTGTTGTCCTTGATGATCTTTTTGGCCTTCCTGTGACATTGGGTGCTGCAGGTGTCTTGGAGGTAGTTTGTCCCTGTGGTTGTGGGTGGTGAAATTGCCGTAACAGGCGGTGATACAGCCTGACAGGATGCTCTCAATTTTGAATCTGTAAAAGTTTGTGAGGGTTTTAGGTGCCAAGACACATTTCTTTATCCTCCTAAGGTTGAAGAGGCGCAGTTGCACCTTCTTTACCACACTGTCTGTGTGGGTGGACCATTTCAGATCGTCAGTGATGTGTATGCAGAGGAACTTGAAGATTTCCACTTGCTCCACTGCAGTCCTGTCGATGTGGATAGGGGCGTGCTCCCTCTGCTGTTTCCTGAAGTCCAGAACCAGCTCCTTTGTATTGTCGACATTGAGTGAGGGGTTATTTTCCTGGCACCACTCTCCCAGGGCCCTCACCTCCTCTCTGTAGGCTGTCTCATCATTGTTGGTAATCAGGACTACTACTGTTGTGTCGTCTGCAAACTTGATGATTGAATTGGAGGCGTGCATAGCCACGCAGTCATGGGTGAATAGGGAGTACAGGAGGGGACTGAGTATGCACCCCTGTGGGGCCCCTGTGTTAAGAATCAGCGAATTAGAGGTGTTGTTTCCTACCTTCACCACCTGGAGGCAGCCCGTCAGGAAGTCCAGGACCCAGTTGCACAGGGCGGGGGTACAGACCCAGGGCCCTGAGCTTACTGATAAGCTTGGAGGGTACTATGGTGTTCCATGCTGAGCTATAGTCAATGAACAGCATTCTTTAATAGGTATTCCTCTCGTCCAGATGGGATAGGGCAGTGTGCAGTGTGATGGTGATTGCATTGTCTGTGGATGTATTGGGGCGGTTAGCAAATTGAAGTGGGTCTAGGATGTCAGGTAAGGTGGAGGTGATATGATCCTTAACCAGCCTCTCAAAGCATTTCATATTGACAGACGTGTGTGCCACGGGGCGATAGTCATTTAGTTCAGTTACCTTTGCTTTCTTGGGTACAGGAACAATGGTGAACATCTTGAAGCAAGTGGGGGAAAAACATTCTAGATCACCTATACTCCACACACAGAGACACGTACAAAGCTCTCCCTCGCCCTCCATTTGGTAAATCTGACCACAACTCTATCCTGCCTGCCATCCAGGATGGCTAAGCTGCCTGCCATCCAGGACACCTACACCAGGCGGTGTCAGAGGAAGGCCCTAAAAATTGTCAAAGACCCCAGACACCCCAGTCATAGACTCTCTCCACTACTGCATGGCAAGGATCCTGGACACCATATCTACTGGTAGTCCATGGATCCAGAAGATGTGCTGCACCATGAGCTGGGCCATCTCTTTGGCAGAGGGTAGGTGGGGAGAGAAATTAAGTGGGTGGCTTTAGGAAACCAATCTATGGTAGGCCACCAAAAGACCAGGGTCCGACGGCAGCCTGGGTGGCAGGCAAGCCTGGATGAGTGGTCCCACTAGGGCAGCAGAGCGGACGGCGTCAGGAACAAACATCTGGTTATCAGGCCCCACGGGGTTTGGCTGGGAGCACTGCGACTAACAAACCTGCTTCCCTATCCCCCAGCTGAGTGCCATCGCCAGGCTCGAAGTGGGAAGGATGGTCTCCGGTTCCGGGGTTGTAGTTGTGGGGCTATAGCGGCGGGTCAGTGCATCCAGCTTGACATTCTGGCCGTGTTGAAGGCAGTCTTCCACTCGTCCTCTTCCGTATCCGCACCAGGTGGTAGGTGTTACGTAGATCCAGCTTCGAAAAAATAGTGGCCCCCTGGAGCGTCTCAAAGGCAAAGGAGATGAGAGGTAGCGGGTAGCGGTTCTTCACAGTTATGTCGTTGAGACCCCGGTTGTCAGTGCACGGGCGCAGGGTCTTGTCCTTCTTCTCCACAAAGAAGACGCCTGCGACGGCAGGGGAAGAAGATGGTCAGATGAATCCTCCAGCGAGGGAGTCCTCCATGTAGGTCTACATCGCCTTGGTCTATGGGACGTCCCTTGGGCGCAGTCGTGCTAGGGAGCAGGTCAATCCCGCAGTCATAAGGTTGGTGCGGCGGAAGCGAAGTGGCCCGGGCCTTGTTGAACACGTTGACTTCCTGGGGGCGACTTCCGAGCCCCCAGGAAGACATCCCGGGGCAGGTTGTGCTGACGATCTCCAGTAGACCAGTTAATTAGGGGATTGTGTCACTGGAGCCAGAAGATTCCCAATACCATGGGAATCTGAGGAGACTTAATGAGCAGGAACTGGATAACCTCGTTGTGGTTCCCTAACACACGTAGGTTGATGGGAGTGGTGTTCTGGGTGACCCGGCTTATAGAGCGCCCGTTCAGCGCTCTAACATCCATGGGAATGGAGCGGGGCTGAGTGGGGATGCCCAGCTCGGAAGCCAGGGTAGAGTCCAAAATGCTCTCATCGGCCCCAGGTGAGTAATCCAGATTGGTAGGGAAAAGATACAGGACGGCAGGCAGGGGCAGGGCAGGCAGGAATGGTCAAAACTGGGAAAGAAGAAAACAGGAACTATAGCAAAGACAGGAGCAAGGGAAAACGCTGATAGGCTGTTTGTCTGGCAACAGACAATCACAATCACAAAGACGGGTGAAACAGATCAGGGTGTGACACCCATGGTACTCTCTGTTCTGTTGTGTTGACTCTCCACCTCATACAGCAGGACTAATGATTAACAAGTTAGAGAAGATGGACAGAGGTGTGTGTGTGTGTGTGTGTGTGTGCGTGTGTGTGCGTGTGCGTGCGTGTGCGTGCGTGTGTAGTGGATAAGGATATTGATGAGTACATGTGGGGCTGCTCCATGCCATCTTTTTCCAGCAGAAGAAAACACTGTTTAAAAGGAGGCAGATACTGAGTGTATAAACAGAAAGCAACTCGTTAGGTCGATGAAAGATGGGGAGATGGAGAGAGTGAGGGGACCTCAGCACAGATGAGAAAATGTGCCTGGCTTGGAAAGTATCTCAATGCCTGCAGTGTAGACACACACACACACACACACACACACACACACACACACACACACACACACACACACACACACACACACACACACACACACACACACACACACACACACACACACACACACACACACACACACACACACACACACACACACACACACACACACACACACACACACACACACACACACACAAGCTGTTCTTCTTATCAATACATTTTACCACAGTTTTCTTGGAATTTGGAAAAATTGTAAACATTTGTGAGTTTGTAATATGAAGTAAAGGAGTCTGCAGCTAATTATTCTCACGTGCTAATTTCTGTCTCTTGTTACGGTTCTTGTAATTGTATAAGAAAACAAGAGTATTTCCAATTAAAATCACAATAAATGTTAAAGAAGGGAGGGGGGGGGAGCATTCCAGGTGATTACCTCATGAAGCTGTTTGAGGGAATGCCAAGAGTTTGCAAAGCTGTCATCAAGGCAAAGGGTGGCTACTTTGAAGAATCTAAAATAAAAATATATTTTGATATGTTTAGCACTTCTTTGGTTACTACATGATTCCATGTGTTGATGTCTTCACTATTATTCTACAATGTAGAAAACAGTAAAAATAAAGAAAAACCCTAGGTGTTCTAAAACTTTTGACCGGTAGTGTACTACAATGCCTTCAGAATGTATTTACACCCCTTGACTTTTCCCACATTTTGTTGTTACAGCCTGAATTTAAAATAGATTAAATTGAGAATTTTTTTGTCGCTAGCCAACACACATACCTCATAATGTCAAAGTGGAATTATGTTTTTCAAAATTGTTACAAGTGAATGAAAAATAAAAAATACAAATCTGAAATGTCTTGGGTCAGTAAGTATTCAACCCCTTTGTTATGGCAAGAATAAATAAGTTCAGGAGTAACAATTTCCTTCACAATTCACATAATAAGTTCCATGGATACACTCTGTGTGCCATAATATTGTTTAACATGATTTTTGAATTACTACCTCATCTCTGTACCCCACACATACAATTATCTGTAAGGTCCCTTAGTCGAGCAGTGAATATCAAATACAGATTCAACCACAAAGACCAGGAAGTATTTCCAATGCCTCGCAAAGAAGGGCACCCATTGGTAGATTTGACAAAAAAACATGCAAGTAGTCCGGGTAGCCATTTGTTTACCTGTTCAGGAGTCTTATGGCTTCTGGGTAAAAAAATGAGCAGCCTTTGAGAAGCCTTTTTGTCCTAGACTCGGCACTCAGGTACCGCTTGCCATGCAGTAGTAGAGAGAGCAGTCTATGCCTGGGGTGACTGGGGTTTTTGACAGTTTTTAGGGCCTTCCTCTGACACCTCCTGGTGTAGAGGTCCTGGATGGCAGGCAGCTTAGCCCCCGTGATGTACTGGGCCATACGCACTACCCTCTGTCGTGCCTTGCGGTCAGAGGCCGTGCAATTGCCGTAACATGCAGTGATGCAACCAGTCAAGATACTCTCGATGTTGCAGCTGTAGAACCTTTTGAGGATCTCAGGACCCATGCCAACTCTTTTTAGTTTCCTGAGGGGGAACAGGCTTTGTTATGCCCTCTTCACGACTCTCTTGGTGTAACAGCGTTCTTCGTTTGTTGCAAGAGAGTCGGACCGAAATGCAGCGTGTTGGTTACTCATGTTTTTTAACCTCTTACACTTATGGTGGCGCTATTTCATTTTTGGAAGAAAAACGTTCCCGTTTTAAACAAGATATTTTGTCACAAAAAGATGCTCGACTATGCATATAATTGCTACTGTTCGAAAGAAAACACTCTGACGTGTCCAGAAATACAAATATCTTCTCTGTGCGTGCCCTTTAACGTGAGCTTCAGGCAAAACCAAGATGACTTGGCATCCAGGAAATGACAAGGATTTTTGAGGCTCTGTCTTTCATGATCTCCTTATATGGCTGTGAACGCAAGAGGAATGAGTCTGCCCTTTCTGTCGTTTCCCCAAGGTGTCTGCAGCATTGTGACGTATTTGTAGGCAGATCGTTGGAAGATTGACCATAAGAGACCACATTTACCACGTGTCCGCCCGGTGTCCTGCGCCGAAATTGGTGCGCAAAAGTCACCTGCCAGTATTTTTCCATGGGGCACAGAGAGAGAAGCAAGCTTCCACGAACTGCATGTCAATGAAGAGATATGTGAAAAAACACCTTGAGGATTGATTCCAAACAACGTTTGCCATGTTTCGGTCGATATTATGTAGTTAATCCGGAAAAAGTTTCACGTTGTAGGTGACTGCATTTTCGGTTCGTTTCGGTAGCCAGGCGCAATGTAGAAAACGGAACGATTTCTCCTACACACAGACGCTTTCAGGAAACACTGCGCATTTGGTATGTGGCTGGGAGTCTCCTCATTGAAAACATCAGAAGCTCTTCAAAGGTAAATGATTTTATTTATTTGGTTATCTGGCTTTTGTGAAAATGTTGCGTGCTACATGCTACACAAAATGCTATGCTAGCTTTGCATACTCTTACACAAATTAGTCAATTTCTATGGTTCAAAAGCATATTTTGAAAATCTGAGATGACAGTGTTGTTAAGAAAAGGCTAAGCTTGAGAGCAAACGCATTATTTTAATTTTATTTGCGATTTTCAGAAATCGTTAACGTTGCGTTATGCTAATGAGCCTGAGGCTTAGTCACAATCCCGGATCCGGGATGGGGAGTTTCAAGAGGTTAATGAAACAAATAACGATTACAAGAAAATACTGAGACAAACACAAAACAACAAAACGGAACGTGAAACCTATTACAGCCTATCTGGTGAACACCACACAGAGACAGGAACAATCACCCACGAAATACACAGTGAAACCCAGGCTACCTAAATACGGGTCCCTATCAGAGACAACAAGAATCACCTGACTCTGATTGAGAACCGCCTCAGGCAGCCAAACCTAAACTAAACACACCCCTAATCAACCACAATCCCAATGCCTACAAAAACCCCAATACAACAACACAATAACATAAACCCATGTCACACCCTGGCCTGACCAACTAATTATCTAAAACACAAAATACTAAGACCAAGGCGTGACAGAACCCCCCCCCTAAGGTGCGGACTCCCGGACGCACCTCAAAACCATAGGGAGGGTCCGGGTGGGCGTCTGTCCATGGTGGCGGTTCCGGCTCGGGACGTGGACCCCACTCCATTAATGTCATAGTTCCTCCCCTACGCGTCCTGGGATAATCCACCCTCGCCGCCGACCATGGCCTAGTAGTCCTCACCCAGAACACCACTGGACTGAGGGGCAGCTCGAGACAGAGGGGCAGCTCGGGACAGAAGGACAGCTCGAGACAGAGGGGCAGCTCGGGACAGAGGGGCAGCTCGGGACAGAGGGGCAGCTCGGGACAGAAGGGCAGCTCGGGACAGAAGGGCAGCTCGGGACAGAGGGGCAGCTCGGGACAGAGAGGCAGCTCGGGACAGAGGGGCAGCTTGGGACAGAAGAAGCCCAGCACTGAGAGGAAGCCCAGCACTGAGAGGAAGCCCAGCCAGGCAGTTGAATCTGGCAGATCCTGGCTGGCTGGCAGTTCTGGCAGATCCTGGCTGACTGGCGGATCTGGAAGAGTCTGGTTGACTAGCAGATCTGGAAGAGTCTGGTTGACTGGCAGATCTGGAAGAGTCTGGTTGACTGACAGATCTGGAAGAGTCTGGCTGACTGGCAGATCTGGAAGAGTCTGGCTGACTGGCAGATCTGGAAGAGTCTGGCTGACTGGCAGATCTGGAAGAGTCTGGCTGACTGGCAGATCTGGAAGAGTCTGGCAGATCTGGAAGAGTCTGGCTGACTGGCAGATCTGGAAAAGTCTGGCTGACTGGCAGATCTGGAAGAGTCTGGCTGAATGGCAGATCTGGAAGAGTCTGGCTGACTGGCAGATCTGGAAGAGTCTGGTTGACTGGCAGATCTGGAAGAGTCTGGCTGACTGGCGGATCCTGGCAGACTGACGGCTCTGGCTGCTTCATGCTGACTGACGGCTCTGGCTGCTCCATGCTGACTTGCGGCTCTGGCTGCTCCATGCAGATTGACAGCTCTGGCGGCTTCTTGCAGACTGACAGCTCTGACTGTTCCATGCAGACTAACAGCTTTGGCAGCTCCTTGCCGACTGGCAGCTCCTTGCAGACTGGCAGCTCCTTGCAGACTGGCAACTCCATGCAGACTGGCAGCTCCATGCAGACTGGCAACTCCTTGCAGACTGGCAGCTCCTTGCAGACTGGCAGCTCCTTGCAGACTGGCAGCTCCATGCAGACTGGCAGCTCCATGCAGACTGGCAGCTCTGGCTGCTCCAAGCAGACTGACAGCTCTGGCTGCTCCATGCAGACTGGCAGCTCTAGCTGCTCCATGCAGACTGGCAGCTCTAGCTGCTCCATGCAGATAGCTGCTCCATGCAGACTGGCAGCTCTGGCTGCTCCATGCAGACTGGCAGCTCTAGCTGCTCCATGCAGACTGGCAGCTCTGGCTGCTCCATGCAGACTGGCAGCTCTGGCTGCTCCGAACAGGCAGGAGGCTCCGGCAGCGCTGTAGAGGAGGAAGGCTCTAGAAGCGCTGAACAGGCGGGAGGCTCCGGCAGCACAGGAGAGTAGAAAAGCTCCGACAGTGCAGGAGAGGCGAGGCGCACTGTAGGCCTGATGCGTGGTGCTGGCACTGGTGGTATTGGGCCGAGGACACGCACAGGAAGCCTGGTGCGGGGAGCTGCTACCGGAGGGCTGGGGTGTGGAGGTGGTACTGGATAGACCGGACCGTGCAGGCGCACTGGAGCTCTTGAGCACCGAGCCTGCCCAACCTTACCCGGTTGAATACTCTCGGTCGCCCTGCCAGTGCGGCGAGGTGGAATAGCCCGCACTGGGCTATGTAGGTGAACCGGAGACACCGAGCGCAAGGCTGGTGCCATGTAAGCCGGCCCAAGGAGACGCACTGGGGACCAGTGCCCGGCCGATACGCGGAGCTGAAATATACCGCACCGGGCTATGCACCCGCACTGGGGACACCGTGCGCACCATTGCATAACACGGTGCATGCCCGGTCTCTCTAGCCCCCCGGTAGGCACAGGGAGTTTGCGCAGGTCTCCTACCTGGTGTAGCCATACTCCCTGAAAGCCCCCCCAATACATTTTTGGGGCTGATTCCCGGGCTTCCATCCACGTCGCCGTGCTGCCTCCTTATACCAGCGCCTCTCCGCTTTAGCAGCCTCTAGTTCCTCCTTGGGGCGGCGATATTCACCAGGCTGAGCCCAGGGTCCTTTTCCGTCCAGTTCTTCCTCCCATGTCTAATTCTCCAAGTGGTGCAGCCTCTCCCACTGAAGCTGCTTTTGTTGCCTCTCCTGTGGCTCCTGCCTGTTAACACGCTGCTCGGTCCGTGTGTGGTGAGTGATTCTGTAACAGCGTTCTTCGTTTGTCGGAAGAGAGTCGGACCGAAATGCAGCGTGTTGGTTACTCATGTTTTTTAATGAAACAAATAACAATTACAAGAAAATACTGAGACAAATACAAAACGGAACGTGAAACCTATTACAGCCTATCTGGTGAACACTACACAGAGACAGGAACAATCACCCACGAAATACACAGTGAAACCCAGGCTACCTAAATACGGTTCCCTATCAGAGACAACAAGAATCACCTGACTCTGATTGAGAACCGCCTCAGGCAGCCAAACCTAAACTAAACACACCCCTAATCAACCACAATCCCAATGCCTACAAAAACCCCAATACTACAACACAATAACATAAACCCATGTCACACCCTGGCCTGACCAACTAATTATCTAAAACACAAAATACTAAGACCAAGGCGTGACACTTGGTGTGTTTGGACCATTCTAGTTTGTTGTTGATGTGGACACCGGGGAACTTGAAGCTCTCAACCTGCTCCACTACAGCCCTGTCGATGAGAATTGGGGCGTGCTCGGGCCTCCTTTTCCTGTAGTCCACAATCATCTCCTTAGTCTTGGTTACATTGAGGGATAGGTTGTTATTCTGGTGCCACACGGCCAGGTCTCTGACCTCATCCCTATAGGCTGTCTCGTCGTTGTCTGTGATCAGGCCTACCACTGTTGTGTTGTCTGCAAACTTAATGATGGTGTTGGAGTCGTGCCCGGCCATGCAGTCGTGGGTGAACAAGGAGTACAGGAGGGGACTGAGCACGCACCCCTGTGGAGCTCCAGTGTTGATGATTAGCATGGCAGATGTGTTGCTACCTACCCTCACCACCTCATGGCGGCCCGTCAGGAAGTCCAGGATCCAGTTGCAGAGGGAGGTGTTTAGTCCCAGGATTCGTAACTTAGTGATGAGCTTTGAGGGTGCTATGGTGTTGAACTTTGAACTGTAGTCAATGAATAGCATTCTCACATGAGGGTTTCTTTTGTCCAGGTGGGAAAGGGCAGTGTGGAGTGCAATAGAGATTGCATCATCCGTGGTTCTGTTTGGGCAGTATGCAAATTGGAGTGGGTCTAGGGTTTCTGGGATAATAGTGTTGATGTGAGCATTGACCAACCTTTCAAAGCACTTCATGGCTACAGACGTGTGTGCTACGGGTCTATAGTCATTTAGGCAGGTTGCCTTTGTGATCTCGGGCACAGGGACTATGGTGGTCTGCTTGAAACCTGTTGGTATTACAGACATGTTGAAAATGTCAGTGAACACACCTGCCAGGATTCTACTCAGACCCATACTCTACACAGACTGGTGCACCATAACCAATCAGAGCTGCAGTATCCCTATATACAAATAGACCATTGTCATATATGGATCTATGCCATTCACTTTGAACTGGACTGTGTTAACAGCATGAGTGGGGCAAAGTAGATGTGCTTGTTTTCAGATCAAAGCAAGAGCTGCATGTAGCCAGGTGTGTACATGTGTTAATATTATTTGCTAGTAAGTGAGTTATTAGCCCAGTTATAGCCAATTTCTAGTCAGCAATGGGGGAGTGGTTGCTTCCCACAAGAACACAAAACATGTACATTTCTAGCCATCTTTGAAAAGCAAGACAGGTAGATAGCTTTTTTCTGGATTAAAAGGGGCATTGTTGTATTTTGAGACAGGCTTGAATAAGCTAAGTAGCCAATAGACAGATGGTATCATAGTTTATCTAATTCTTTGTAATAATGGTATGGGAATAATAATTAATTACATTTTGTAAAGTGGTTTCTTGCATCAAACAACACAACATTTTCAGTCACCTCCTTGTCTGAAGGACAAGTGGATAAACAGGTTAATGTCAAGCCCTGCATATTTTTTTCAAAGTGTCATGAATGTAGGCCTACATTGAACACCACACATTGTCTGCTACTGTAGGCTGAATGATAGAAGAGCTATTTCCATGTGAAAATGTTATGGGATGCATGTTCTCCATCGTTTTTTTAAATGGTAGGCCACTCTGATAGGCCTACATTATGATCAAATAGCCACTGTTATAACTATAACTTAAAACAGGTACAGCCTCAGTGTTCACAGTAAACGCATGCCAGAAGTTGCATTGAATTTTAAAAACTTTTAAGTTTGAGCTCAGCAGACCTGAAATTTCCTCAGTGCCAAAACATTTATTATGGTTATGCTTGTAATCGTTAAGGACTGCAGAGTTTTTCAGGTTAAAAAATAAATGGAATGGAGCTAAGCACAGACAAAATCCTACAGGAAAACCTGCTTCAATCTGCTTTCCACCAGACACTGGGAGATGAATTCACCTTTCAGCAGGACAATAACCTAAAACACAATGCCAGATCACTGGAGTTGCTTACCAAGAAGACAGTGAATGTTCCTGAGCGGTTACAGTTTTTACTTAAATTTACTTCAAAATATATGACAAGATCTGACAATGGTTGACTAGCAATGATCAAAAAACATTTTGACAGAGCTTCAAGAATAATGGGCAAATATTGCACAATCCAGGTGTGCCAGGTGTGGAATGCTCTTATAGACTTACCCAGAAAGACACAGCTGTAATTGCTGCCAGAGGTGCTTCTACAAAGTATTGACCCAGGTGTGAATACGTATGTAAATTTGATATTTAATTTTCAATACATTTGCAAACATTTATAAAAACATCTTTTCACTTTGTGATGATGTGGTATTATGTGTAGATGGGTAAAAAAATATACATTTAATTTGAATTCAGGCTATAACACAACACAATACGGAATACGTCAAGCGGTATGAACACTTTCTGAAGGCACTGTGTACAGTATATTTTGAGATCTGGACGTGTACCCATCCAGTACCTCCGGACAAGAACCCCTGTATTAGGGAATGTAATGGAAAACTTAAAAAAATGTTTTGCAACTGTGGAAAAAAATGTATTTCTTATTAGGAAGTCAATGTACTGTTGTCCCTTCCTGTTTCTGGCAGTTTTCTTCAGTTTGGTCCCTACCCATTGGGCACAGATATCATTTCAACTTCTAGTTTTGAGTTACATTTCTTTGAGATGTCATCTAATGTGACTTCAACATGAAGTCCACCATGTCATTGGATTTAAGTTAAGAGTTAGGGTAAAATAATATGAAATTCCTTTACGTTGATGACTTTTTGTAAATCCAATCAGTTTTCCACGTTGATCCAACGTCATCAGATTGAATTCTTTGTTGAAATTAAGTGTAAACAACGTTGATGCAACCAATTGTTTCCCAGTGGGTAATGAACACATCCCAAAGCATGCTTCCCTCAGGTCCACAAACTCCCTCCCACCCCTTCCCGCATCTGTTTCTCTTTGTCTGCTGGCGGCCAAAGCTCCTTCATACTCTCTCTCTCTCTCTCTCTCTCTCTCTCTTTGAGTGTGGATATTGTGTTAACACTGGGTGACATTGAGTTGAATCTGCTCAGCTATTTTGTCTGACATAATGTCTTAAATCCATATATGCGCCCAACTGTAACAATAATTTGGTTTTCTGTCATCATCAGATGAAATTGAAAGCTTTAAACATCTCACTGGGCACACGCTGGTTGAATCAAAGTTGTTTCCATGTCATTTCAATGAAATGACCTTGAACCAATGTGGAATAGGCGTTGAATTGACGTCTGTGCAAGTGGGATTGCTACAACCCACTTGGAAGGATATGCGCAGTGTACTGCCTTCCTAGTTTTGTTGTTGAACATTAGTCCTACTAGCATGTGCTCAGTCGTGTGTATGTTACTATCTTTTTGAATAATGTATTTTTCCCTTTCTCTCCAGCTTGTGGCGGCCATTGTTTTCCTCAGCTTCGGAATCATTGCCTCCTTCCTGTGTCTGGTGGTGGATGGTGTCTTCATCGTTTTCAACATGGTGAGTCACGTTGCTGCTCCATGTGTGTCTTTCAGCAATATTAGGAGGAAAACAACTCATTTGTTTCTCATTTATTCTGTCGGCAGTAGGCTTGATCTCAGTTTCTCTTCCCCCAGTCTCTGATCTTGATGTCATGTATGAGAGTGTTTGTAAGAATAGCTATGATATTAGTGTTCATGCATGAGTGTTTCAATGTGTGTGGATGGACATTGACCCACCCTGTCTGTAATGTTGACGGCAGATTGATGGAGCCTCACTCCCTGTGGATGAGTGTGATCATGAGAAACCTTTGGGTGAGAGAGCTTCCTCTCTCCCCATTTCAATGTGTTAACCCAACCGAAAATTTCACACAAGATCAAATGTTCCATTTGCCATGCCAAATGGCACAATATGCCGAAACTTTAATACTTGCAATAAACTTTAAAACACAATTAAATCTCAAAGTGGAACAATGCATACCTACACAATGACAATGCAATATAATATTAATGTGAACATTTCTAGGAAAATGGCAAGATGCAAAGGACCCATGGTCCAGAATTGTGCCTACACAGTATATCTGCCTGCCTGCCTGTCTGTCTGTCTGCATGCCTGTCTGATTGTGCAGGGCATCTTTGTCCGTGTCAGTATATAGTGGGACCAAGGCTGGGGAACCCAGCAGGCAAGTTATTTTATTAGACCAGTGATCCCAAAGCTTTAGCTTGGAATGTTTGCCTCTATCAAAGCCCTATTAAAAAAATCTAAAGAAACCAAAAGTGAATTGTAAAATACAAAGCATCAATAATACCCCCAAATGAACAAGGTAGACAATATGCCATGTATTATGTATCAAAGTGAGTGTTTTCTTATGCTTTTTTCTATGCAATGATTCATTATGTAAATTAAGCAATTCTTCTGTTTTTCTCTAAACTGTGAGCAAGAAAGTAAAAGAAGACGGAAATAAGTCTTTGGGTATAGCAGACTGGTCTCATAGACTAGGCGTAACATAGTAAATGTAAGTCCTTGACACCCAAATTAGTATGATATGTTAGGTTTGGTATGGTTACAGAAAGGTTACTTAAAGCAAAAATGAAAGAAGGATGGTTGGTCGGGGTGAATGTGTGGGCGTATAACATGACTATTTAGCAACCCAAAGGTTGCGTGTTCAAATTTAATAACGGACAACTTTTGCATTTTAGCTAATTAGCAACTACTTACTCCTTTATAGCTACTTTGCAACTACTTAGCAGATTAGCTAACACTTCCCCTAACCCTAACCATATCCCTTTTAGCTAACCCTTCCCCTAACCCTATCCCTTTTAGCTAAACCTTCCACTAACCTTTAACCCTAATCTTAACCCTTCAATGTAACTCCTAACCTTAACCCTAACACCTAACCCCTGGAGCTAGATAATGTTAGCGTTAGCTACCTAGCTAACGTTAGCCACAACAAATTGGAATTCGTAACATATATTCGTAACATATTGTACGTTTTGCAATTCGTAACATATCATACGAAATGGATGATGGACATCCACAAATTAATATACAGTCAATTCAGAAAGTATTCAGACCCCTTGACTTTTTCCACATTTTGTTACATTAGAGCATTATTCTAAAATTAATTTAAAAAAAAATCCTCATCAATCTACACATGATACCCGATAATGACAAAGCAAAAACAATTGTATTTTAAATTTAGCAAATGTATTAAAAATAAATAACATTAATACCTTCTTTACATAAGTATTCAGACCCTTTGCTATGAGACTCGACATTGATCATCCTTGAGATGTTTCTACAACTTGATTGGAGTCCACTTGTGGTAAATTCAATTGGTTGGACATGATTTGGAAAGGCACAGAGCTGTCTATATATGGTCCCAGTTGACAGTGCATGTCAGAGCAAAAAAACAAATCATGAGGTTGAAGAAATTGTCCGTAGAGCTCCGAGACAGGATTGTGTCAAGGCACAGATCTGGGGAAGGGTACCAAAATAATTCTCCAGCATTGAAGGTCCGAAGGAATAGAGTAGCCTCCATCATTCTTAAATGGAAGAATATTGGAATAACCAAGAGTCTTCCTAGAGCTGGCCGCCCGGCCAAACTGAGTAATCAGGGGAGAAGGGCCTTGGTGAGGGAGGTGACCAAGAACCCGAAGCTCCAGAGATCCTCTGTGGAGATGGGAGAACCTTCCATAAGGTCAACCATCATTGCAGCACTCCACCAATCAGGCCTGAATGGTAGAGTGGCCAGACAGAAACCACACCTCTGTATAAGGCACATGACAGCTCGCTTGCAGTTTTCCAAAAGGCACCTAAAGACTCTCAGAACATGAGAAACAAGGTTCTCTGGTCTGATGAAACCAAGATTGAACTCTTTGGCCTGAATGCCAAGCGCCACATCTGGAGGAAACCTGGCACCATCCCTACAGTGAAGCATGGTGGTGGCAGCATCGTGCTGTGGGGATGTTTTTCAGCAGTAGGGACTGGGAGGCTAGTGTTAAGATGGCGCTGGAGAAGAAGGCGTGTGTTACGTGTTCCTATCCAATTGTGTTTTTGTTTGTTTCTTCACGTTGTAACTTATTTTGTACATAATATTGCTGCTTCCATCACTTATGATCGAAAATAACTTCTGGACATCAGAACTGCGATTACTCACCACGAACTGGCAGAATCTTATTTTCCTTTAACGAGTCCGACGAGCCTGACATGAATGACATACCTCTTTCAAAGGGGACAGGCCCAGAAGAAGATAAGAAAAATAGGCCAGAGGGTGGGCTGCCTTCTGAGAATTCGTAGGCGATCTAATAAACCCCCAATGCCTTCCATTCTACTAGCAATCGTGCAATCTTTGTAAAACAAAATCGATGACCTACGTGGAAGATCAAATTACCAACAGGACATTCAAAACTGTAATATCTTATTCTTCACGAAGTCATTGCTGAACGATGACATTATCAACATTCAGCTGGCTGGTTATACGCTGTATCGGCAGGATAAAACAGCGGTGTCTGGTACGACAAGGGGCGGCAGACTATGTATTTTTGTAAATAAAAGCTGGTGCACGATATCTAAGGAAGTCTTTTGCTCGCCTGAGGTAGAGGTTTTGCTCGCCTGAGGTAGAGTATCTCATGATAAGCTGTAGACCACACTATCTACCTGGAGAGTTTTCATCTGTATTTTTCGTAGCTGTCTACATACCATCACAGACTGAGGCTGGCACTAAGACCGCACTCAATTAGCTGTATTCCGCCGTGGCGGTGCTCCTAGTGGCCTGGGACTTTAATGCTGGCAAACTTAAATCCCATTTTTCCAAATTTCTATCAGCATGTTAAATGTGCAACCAGAGGGAAAAAAACTCTGGACCACCTTTACTCCACACACAGATATGCATAAAAAGCAAATCTGACCATAATTATATCCTCCTGATTCCTGCTTACAAGCAAAAATTAAAGCAGGAAGCACCAGTGACTCAATCAATAAAAAAGGCCAGGTGAAGCACATGCTAAGCTACAGGACTGAGCATGCACGGACAACCTGGCAAGTGTTTTCACTGACATTTTCAACTTCTCCCTGTCCGAGTCTGTAATACCAACATGTTTCAAGCAGACCACCATAGTCTCTGTGCCCAAGAACACTAAGGTAACCTGTCTAAATGACTACCAACCCATAGCACTCACATCTGTAGCCATGAAGTGCTTTGAAAGACTGGTCATGGCTCACATCAACACCATTATCTAGAAACCCTAGACCCATTCAATTTGCATACCGTCCCAACAGATCCACGGATGATGCAATCTCTATTGCTCTCTACACTGCCCTTTCCCACCTGGACAAAAGGAACACCTATGTGAGAATGCTATTCATTGAATACAGCTCAGCGTTCAACACCATAGTGCCCTCAAAGCTCATCAATAAGCTAAGGACCCTGGGATTAAACACCTCCCCCTTCATGGCTACCCAGACTATTTGGGGCGGCAGCGTAGCCTAGTGGTTAGAGCGTTGGACTAGTAACCGAAAGGCTGCAAGTTGAAATCCCCGAGCTGACAAGAAACAAATCTGTTGTTCTGCCCCTGAACAAGGCAGTTAACCCACTGTTCCTAGGCCATCATTGAAAATAAGAATTTGTTCTTAATTAACTGACTTGCCTAGTTAAATAAAGGTAAAATAAAAAAAATACAAATTTGCATTGTTGTTATCATCTATGCATAGTCACTTTAATAACTGTACCTACATGTACATATTACCTCAATTACCTCAACTAACGGGTGTCCCCTGTATATAGTCTCGCTATTGTTATTTTAATGCTGCTAATTACTTGTTACTTTTATTTCTTATTCTTATTTGTATTTTTTTTAAACTGCATTGTTGGTTAGGGGCTTGTAAGTAAGCATTTCAAGGTCTACACCTGTTGTATTTGGCGCATGTGACTAATACAATTTAATTTGATTTAATAAAGCCAGTAAAAATAGGGCATTTACCTGTTGGCAGCACACATTTCATCTAGCATATGCAATACTTTGGTAGACATATTTAAAGGCAATGGGGCTGATGGCAAGAAAATAAGGTTTATCCGTAAAAATGTGTATCATTAGTCCAGGTTTGAGGGAAAGATGAACAGAGCAAAGTATAGAGAGATCCTTGATGAAAACCTGCTCCAGAGTGCTCAGGACCTCAGACTGGGGCGAAGGTTTACCTTCCAATAGGACAATGACCCAAAACACACAGCCAAGACAATGCAGGAGTGGCTTCGGGACAAGTAATTGAATGTCTTTGAATGGCCCAGCCAGAGCCCGGACTTGAACCCGATTGAACATCTCTGGAGAGACCTGAAAATAGCTGTGCAGCAACACTCCCCATCCAACCTGACAGAGCTTGAGAGGATATGCAGAGAAAAATGTGAGAAACTCCCCAAATACAGATGTGCCATGCTTGTAGCATAATACACAAGAAGACTCGAGGCTGTAATCACTGCCAAAAGTGCTTCAACAAAGTAAAGAGTCTGAATACTTATGTAAATGTGATATGTTTTTTTATTTGTAATACATTTGCAAAACATTTCTAAAAACCTGTTTTTCCTTGTCATTATGGGGTATTGTCTGTAGATTGATGAGAGAAAAAAACCGATTGAATTCATTTTAGAATACGGCTGTAATGTAAAACAAAATGTGGAAAAAGGGGTCTAAATACTTTCAGAATACACTGTACACCATACAAAACGTAACACATCATACTAAAAGCAGAGTCGTGGATTTACGTACAGAATAATATGAAATGCTATGAGACCAATTTGGGAATAGGGGTACTAGACTCCACTGGTTGTCTGTTTCCCAGTGAGTCTTGATCCCACACCAATCGTTTGACATTTATTTGTATTTTTGATTCCAAGTATGATTTGACCACTGGAAGGAATTAGTATTAAAGTGAAAAAGAAGGATTGATTTTTTCCATCATTTTTTATAGATTTTCATTTGTATCCCTTTATAAGGAGAAGTGTAGCAATTCGACATTTGAACGTTTAGCCTTTCCTCATACTGTAAATATTACTAGGCCATAGTTCTGTTCACAATTATCAACTGGCCAAATCAAGTCCATACAGTCATCTGGTTTACAGATTTTGTCACAGAAACATTCCAATGCACTGTACAGATGTAGGATCTTAATTTGAGCAAGTTTGCTAAAGCAGGAAGATAATCCTGCAGCAACAGGAAATGTCAATTATTTTGTAGATTATAATTAGTCAACATTTTTGTAGGGGTTGATAAATGTTAAATACGTGAAAATCAAGTCTGAAATTTCAGTGGAAATTACAAACCTCAGAAGCCTTTTTAAAACCTCAAATACACTACAAGTTTTACATTTCTTGCATTGCAGGAAAGTTCTTCTACAACAGGGTGATAACATTAAGATCCTACATTTGTATGTATTCGGAACTTACAGATGTCAACTTGACAACAACGCCTTAGCAAAACCTCTTCTGCTTTTAACATATACAGTACCAGTCAAAGGTTTGGACGCACCTACTCATTCCAAGGTTTGTCTTTATTTTTTACTATTTTCTACATTGTAGAATAATAGTGAAGACATCAGAACTATGAAATAACACATATTGAATCATGTAGTAACCAAAAAAGTGTTAAACACAGCTTTGCACACTCTTGGCATTCTCTCAACCAGCTTCATGAGGAATGTTTTTCCAACAGTCTTGAAGGTGTTCCCACATATGCTGAGCGCTTGTTGGCTGCTTTTCCTTCCCTCTAAGGTCCAACTCATCCCAAACCATCTCAATTGGGTTGAGGTCGGGTGATTGTGGAGCCAGGTCATCTGATGCAGCATGGACTCTACAAGATGCCGAAAGCGTTCCACAGGGATGCTGGCCCATGTTGACTCCAAAGCTTCCCACAGTTGTATCAAGTTGGCTGGACGTTCTTTGGGTGGTGGATCATTCTTGATACACACTGGAAACTGTTGAGTGTGGAAAAACCCAGCAGCGTTGCAGTTCTTGACACACCGGTGCGCCTGGAACCTGCCACCATACAGCTTTCAAAGGCACTTAAATCTTTAGTCTTGCCCATTCACCCTCTGAATGGCACACAGTCCATGTCTCAATTGTCTCAAGGCTTAAAAATACTACCTCCCCTTCATCTACCCTGATGAAGTGAATTTATCAGGTGGCATCAATAAGAGGCCATAGCTTTTACCTAGATTCACATGGTCAGCCTATGTCATGGAAAGAGCAGGCGTTCCTAAAGTTTTGTACACTCACTGTATATATATTTTATATCCGTCTTCTGTTTTATTGGAGAACTTTACAATGCCAGAACGATATGGAGTGTAATTGGTAATGCTATTCAAAAGGTGTGTGCTGGAAATGGATGGAGTCATTGCAGCTGTCTTTAAACTATATAACTGTAGTCTATTCAATTCTCTCATGCATTAAGATATCATGTCTCGCTGTCTCTCTCTCCCCACACCAGGATGTCCGTCCTCTGAAAGCAGGAAGATGCCAGTTTTACACGAGTGGAAACAGCTACATCTATGAGAATTACTATGCCTCTGTAAGTACAACTGCACGCATAGCAATATGACTTACTGTGTCAGCTATACTGTCCAATTCAGAAAATATGTGTGGTACATACTGTCTGGCAGGGGAAATCACCTTCGACTAATCTCTGCTTGTACTGTACCTGTCACTCAATACTGTTGAATGGAGTGTCTGCCTCCTCTTGCAGGTGCCATGCCAGGGTCTCACGGAGTCATGTACGATGAAAGTACGCAGTGGGACCTGCTACTGCTGCGACCTTTATGACTGTGCCAAGTGAGTCAAAGATACGCCAACGTTAAAAGGTCCATCATGTAGCTTTGTGTACAACCCAACAAATTTATGATGGAAATGTTATAGATCTGTCATTGTTATTGGACGCAAGCCTAATAAGCGGTACATCCAACCAGTAATAAAAATGCAGTGCTAAAATAACTTTATATACAGTATGCGTGGTAACTCACCCATCACATTAGCAATGTGTTGCACCCACCCACTTGTGCTTGGAAGGCATTTGGTGTCAGAATGTTCTTCGCACATTAGGTATCACAATGATAAGGTGTGGAGTGATTGTGACCTATTTAAACTGAAGTAGGCTCAAACTAGCGCAGAGTTTGTCCTAACCAGGTCACATGGTGTACAGACCAACTCATCTCACTTCCTATCATTCGCTGCTCATTGGTAAGCAAATGCTCCTGCCACCTGTCTCTTCTTGACCTGTGTTTTGACTCACTGCTTGCTTCTACAGAACCAAGTTGGTCATCTCCCGCTCGTATAGTGTATGTGTTGGCAGGATAAATACAGTGAGCGAGTCCTCCGTTTTCTCTCTGTTTGCCATACTGGTGTGTGACTCAGGTTTGTGTTGCTTGTGCATTTTCCATTTCACAGGATGTGCTTGTTTCAGGAGGCAGGGTGCAAACCCACTGTAGCTAATAGCAAACTTTTCGTAAATTCTTGTCAAGAAGAGAGACATGGAAGCCCAGTTAGCCTACCTATCTTAGCTAGTCTGTAGTTTCAAATGGAGGTCGCTAACGAACGGTTTCAACGGTTTTATATTTCTCTATTCTGGGACAATGTGGACTGTCCGGACTTTCAATGTAGCAGAGGACTACAGAGGCGATGTGTCTACTCTTAGCAAACAAGTAGAGAACTAACACAAGCTACTGGGGAATCCACGTCCGCCTACTTTCTCTTTCTCTTCTACTCCAGTAACTCGACACTGCTCTGGCCTGGTGGGAGTGTTGCCACCGTGTCGTCTATCCAATTTAATTAGTAGGATGCCTCTAGATGACTTAGTGGATCTTCCTATTCTTGACCCTGCAAACCAGCCATGGAGGCACGTCACTCGCCGTGGAAGTCCCACAAGGAAGCCACTGTTAGCGTCACCTATGCTATTAATAGTTTTATATCAAACTATCATTTTTGCTAGATGTGCTCATACCCATACGGCTATTGTCAATAGTTATTTTGTGCATATTGGCTGGGTCTTTCAGCATGACAATGATCCCAAACACACCGCCCGGGCAACGAAGGAGTGGCTTCGTGAGAAGCATTTCAAGCTCCTGGAGTGGCCTAGCCAGTCTCCAGATCTTAACCCCATAGAAAATCTTCGGAGGGAGTTGAAAGTCCGTGTTGCCCAGCAACAGCCCCAAAACATCACTGCTCTAGAGGAGATCTGCATGGAGGAATGGGCCAAAATACCAGCAACAGTGTGTGAAAACCTTGTGAAGACTTACAGAACACATTTGACCTCTGTCATTTTTTCTCTTTTTGTCCGTCATAGTTGAAGTTTACCTATGATGAAAATTACAGGCCTCTCATCTTTTTAAGTGGGAGAACTTGCACAATTAGTGGCTGACTAAATACTTTTTTTGCCCCACTGTATATAGGGGAGCAGCCTCTAAGGTGCATGGTTGTGTAACCGTGTGGTAGCCGGCTAGTGATATTTAACAGTCTGATGGCCTTGAGATGGAAGCTGTTTTTCAGTTTCTCGGTCCCAGCTTTGATGCAACTCTACTGACCTCGCCTTCTGGATGTTAGTGGGGTGAACAGGCCATGGCACGGGCGGTTGATTGCCTTGATGATCTTTTTGGCCTTCCTGTGATATCGGCTGCTGTAGGTGTCCTGGAGAGCAGGCAGTGTGCCCCCGGTGATGCGTTAGGCAGACCACACCACCCTCCGGAGAACCCTGCGGTTGCAGGAGATGCACTTGTCGTACCAGGCGGTGATACAGCCCGACAGGATGCTATCAATTGTGCATCTGTAAAGGTTTCTGAGGGTCTTAGCGACCAAGACAAATTTCTTAAGCATCCAAGGTTGAAGAGGCGCTGTTGCGCCTTTTTCACCACACTGTCTGTGTGGGTGGACAAATTCAGATTGTCAGTGATGTGTATGCCGAGGAACTTGAAGCTTTCCACCTTCTCCACTGCAGTCCTGTCAATGTGGATAGGGGTGTGCTCCCTCTGCTGTTTCCTGAAGTCCACGATCAGCTCCTTTGTTTTGTTGACGTTGAGTGAGAGGTTATTTTCCTGGCACCGCTCTGCCAAGGCCCCACCTCCACCCTGTGGGTCGTCTCATCATTGTTGGTAATCAGGCCTAGTACTGTTGTGTCGTCTGCAAACTTGATGGTTGAGTTGGAGGCATGCGTGGCCATGCAGTCATGGGTGAACAGGGAGTACAGGAGGGGGCTGAGCACGCACCCTTGTGGGGCCCCTGTGTTGAGGATCAGAGAAGTGGATGTGTTGTTTCCTACCTTCACCACCTGGAGGCAGCCTGTCAGGAAGTCCAGGACCCAGTTGCACAGGGCGGGGCAGTCATTGAAAATAAGAATTTGTTCTCAACTGACTTGCCTATTAAAATAATAAAAATATGGTGTTGAAGGCTGAGCAAGTGTCAATGAACAGCATTCTGACGTACAGTTGGAAGTTTACATACACCTTAGCCAAATAAATTTAAACTCAGTTTTTCACAATTTCTGACATTTGGTCCTAGTAAAAATTCCCTGTCTTAGGTCAGTTAGGATCACCACTTTATTTTAAGAATGTGAAATGTCAGAATAATAGTAGAGAATTATTTATTTCAGCTTTCATTTCTTTCATCACATTCCCAGTGGATCAGAAGTTTACATACACTCAATTTGGTAGCATTGTCTTTAAATTGTTTAACTTGGGTCAAACGTTTTGGGTAGCCTTCCACAAGCTTCCCACAATAATTTGGGTGAATTTTGGCCTATTCCTTCTGATAGAGCTGGTGTAACTGATTCAGGTTTATAGGCCTCCTTGCTCGCACACACTTTTTCAGTTCTGCCCACAAATGTTCTATAGAATTGAGGTCAGGGCTTTGTGATGGCCACTCCAATACCTTGACTTTGTTGTCCTTAAGCCATTTTGCCACAACTTTGGAAGTATGCTTGGGGTCATTGTTAATTTGGAACACCCATTTGCAACCAAGCTTTAACTTTCTGACTGATGTCTTGAGATGTTGCTTCAATTTATCCACATAATTTTCCTTATGCCATCTATTTTAAGAAGTGCATCAGTCCCTCCTACAGCAAAGCACCTCCACAACATGATGCTGCCACCCCCGTGCTTCACGGTTGGTATGGTGTTCTTCTGCTTGCAAGCATCCCCCTTTTTCCTCCAAACATAACGATGGTCATTATCGCCAAACAGTTCTATTTGTGTTTCATCAGACCAGAGGATAATTCTCCAAAAAGTACGATCTTGTCCCCATGTGCAGTTTTGGAGCATGTCGATATAGGACTCGTTTTACTGTGGATACTTTTGTACCTGTTTCCTCCAGCATCTTCGCAAGGTCGTTTGCTGTTCTGGAATTGATTTGCACTTTTTGCACCAAAGTACCTTCATCTCTATGAGACAGTACGCGTCTCCTTCCTGCGCAGTATGACGGCTGCATGGTCCCATGGTGTTTATCATTGCTCCCAAGGATGAACCAGACTTGTGGAGGTCTTGGCTGATTTCTTTTGATTTTCCCATGATGTCAAGCAAAGAGGCACTGAGTTTGAAGGTAGGCCTTGAAATACATCCACAGGTACACCTCAAAATGACTCAAATTATGTCAATTAGCCTATCAGAAGCTTCTAAAGCCATGACATAATTTTCTGGAATTTTCCAAGCTGTTTAAAGGCACAGTCAACTTAGTGTATATGAACTTATAAGTTTATGTATATGAAAATTATAAGTGAAATAATCTGTCTGTTAACAATTGTTGGAAAAATTACTTGTGTCATGCACAAATTAGATGTCCTAAACGACTTGCCAAAACTATAGTTTGTTAACAAGACATTTGTGGAGTGGTTGAAAAAATAGTTTTAATGACTCCAACCTAAGTGTATGTTAACTTCCGACTTCAACTGTATGTATGTATTCCTCAAATTTAACTGGGTCTAAGGTGTCAGGTAAGGTAGAGGTGATATGATCCTTAACTTGCCTCTCAAAGCACTTCATGATGACTGGGTGATTGTCATTGAGTTCAGTTACCTTTGCTTTCTTGGGTATGGATCAATGGTGGACATATTGAAGCAAGTGGAGAGGATCGGGAGAGATTGAATATGTCTGTAAACACTCCAGCCAGCTGTTCTGCGCATGCTCTGAGGACATGGCTAGGGATGCCATCTGGGCCGGCAGCCTTGAAAGGGTTAACACGCTTAAATGTTTTACTCACGTCAGCCATGGAGAACAAGAGCCCACAGTCCTTGGGAGCGGGCCGCATCGGTATCCTCAAACCGGCCAAAGAAGGTGTTTAGCTTGTCTGGGAGCAAGATGCTGGGGTCCGTGACGTGGCTGGTTTTCCCTTTGTAATCCGTGATTGTCTGTAGACCTTGCCACATGTCTCGTGTCTGAGACATTGAATTGCGACTCCACATTATCTCTGTACTGACGTTGTGCCTGTTTGATTGCCTTACGGAGGGAATAACCACACTGTTTGTATTCAACCATATTCCCAGTCCCCTTGCCATAGTTAAAAGCAGTGGTTCACTCTTTCAGTTTTGCGCAAATACTGCCATCTATCCACGGTTTCTGGTTTGGGTAGGTTTTAATAGTCAATGTACATTTCCTGATGAACTCAGTCACTGTGTCCGCGTATATACGTCAATGTTATTCTCAGAGGCTACCCGGGAACATATCCCAGTCCACGTGATCAAAACAATTAAAACAATTCTGGTCAGACCAGTGTTGAATAGACCTTAGCACGTGTACTTCCTGTTTGAGTTTCTGCCTAATGGATGGGAGGAGCAAAATGGAGTCGTGACCTAATTTGCCGAAGGGAGGCCCTTGTAGGCATCTCAAAGGTGAGTAGCAGTGGTCTAGTGTTTTCTCTAAACGAGTACTACAGTCAATGTGTTGACAGAACTTCAGAAGTGTTTTCCTCAAATTTGCTTTGTTAAAATCCCCAGCTACAATAAATGTGGCCCCAGGTTATGTGGTTTCCAGTTTGCATAAAATCTAGTGTAGTTCCTTGAGGGCCATTGTGGTATTGGCTTGAGGGGGAATATACACGATTGCGACTATAACCGAAGAGAATTCTCTTGGGAGGTAATACAGTCATTTGATTGTGAAGTATTCTAGATTGAGTAGTTAATCATGAAACACATGGCCTCCCGAGTGGCGCAGTGGTCTAAGGCACTGCATCGCAGTGCTAGCTGTGCCACTAGAGATCCTGGTTTGAGTCCAGGCTCTGTTGCAGCCGGCCACGACCTGGAGAACCATGGGGTGGCTCACAATTTGCCTGGATTAGGGGAGGGTTTTTCTGGCAGGGATGTTCTTGTCCCATCGTGGGTCAGGCGCAATGCACGCTGACACGGTTGCCAGGTGTACGGTGTTTCCTCCAGTGCGGCTTGGCTGGGTTGTGTTTTGGAGGATGCACAGCTCTCGACTTTCGCCTCTCCCAAGTCCGTACCGGTGTTGCAGCGATGGGACAAGACTGTAACTACCAATTAGATACCACGAAATTGGGGAGCTAAAGGGCTAAAAAGAATAATATTAAATCATGAAACACACACCATGTCTTTCTTCTTCCCGGAGAGTTCTTTATCCCTGTCTGTGCAATGAACTGAGATCCCAGCTGGTTGTATGGACAGGGACAGTATATCCCGAGAGAGCCATGATTCTGTGGAACAGAGTATGTTACAGTCCCTGATGTCTCTCTGGAAGCAGATCCTCGCCCTGAGCTTGTCTACTTTATTGTCCAGAGACTGAACATTAGCGAGAAATATACTCAGATGGTGTGGATGGTGTGTATGCCTCCTGAGTCAGACTAGAAGTCCACTCCAAATGCCTTTTCTCTGCTGGTGGCATCTTAGAACGGCCTCTGGGATAATTTCAATTGCCCTGGGGTGTACGAACAAAGAGTCCAATTCGGGAAAGTCGTATTCCTGGTCGTATTGCTGGAGTTACCGCTGCTTTGATATCCAAAAGTTATTTCTGGCTGTATGTAATAATACAAAAACAATTCTGGGCTAAATAATGTAAGAAATAACACACAAACAAAAATAAAATACAGCAAAGTTGCTTAGGAGCTAGAAGCAGAGCTGCCATGTCTGTCGGCGCCATCTGAAGACCATTTTATATTCTGAATAAGCTATCCTCAATAGGGTTGGGTACTGATGCTTGCCGATGGTTTCATAATTATCTCAATGAACTCAGGCCATCAAGGTAGATGGTGTCAAATCAGAGATCATTGAGTTACATAAAGGAGGTTCGAAACTCGGCCTACTACTGATTACAATCTATATAAATAACATTGGTAATGCTGAAAACAATTATATATATATACAGTGCCTTGCGAAAGTATTCGGCCCCCTTGAACTTTGCAACCTTTTGCCACATTTCAGGTTTCAAACATAAAGATATAAAACTGTATTTTTTGGTGAAGAATCAACAACAAGTGGGACACAATCATGAAGTGGAACGACATTTATTGGATATTTCAAACTTTAACAAATCAAAAACTGAAAAATTGGGCGTGCAAAATTATTCATCCCCTTTACTTTCAGTGCAGCAAACTCTCTCCAGAAGTTCAGTGAGGATCTCTGAATGATCCAATGTTGACCTAAATGACTAATGATGATAAATACAATCCACCTGTGTGTAATCAAGTCTCCGTATAAATGCACCTGCACTGTGATAGTCTCAGAGGTCCGTTAAAAGCGCAGAGAGCATCATGAAGAACAAGGAACACACCAGGCAGGTCCGAGATACTGTTGTGAAGAAGTTTAAAGCCGGATTTGGATACAAAAAGATTTCCCAAGCTTTAAACATCCCAAGGAGCACTGTGCAAGCAATAATAATGATATGGAAGGAGTATCAGACCACTGCAAATCTACCAAGACCTGGCCGTCCCTCTAAACTTTCAGCTCATACAAGGAGAAGACTGATCAGAGATGCAGCCAAGAGGCCCATGATCACTCTGGATGAACTGCAGAGATATACAGCTGAGGTGGGAGACTCTGTCCATAGGACAACAATCAGTCGTATATTGCACAAATCTGGCCTTTATGGAAGAGTGGCAAGAAGAAAGCCATTTCTTAAAGATATCCATAAAAAGTGTTGTTTAAAGTTTGCCACAAGCCACCTGGGAGACACACCAAACATGTGGAAGAAGGTGCTCTGGTCAGATGAAACCAAAATTGAACTTTTTGGCAACAATGCAAAACGTTATGTTTGGAGTAAAAGCAACATAGCTCATCACGCTGAACACACCATCCCCACTGTCAAACATGGTGGTGGCAGCATCATGGTTTGGGCCTGCTTTTCTTCAGCAGGGACAGGGAAGATGGTTAAAATTGATGGGAAGATGGATGGAGCCAAATACAGGACCATTCTGGAAGAAAACCTGATGGAGTCTGCAAAAGACCTGAGACTGGGACGGAGATTTGTCTTCCAACAAGACAATGATCCAAAACATAAAGCAAAATCTACAATGGAATGGTTCAAAAATAAACATATCCAGGTGTTAGAATGGCCAAGTCAAAGTCCAGACCTGAATCCAATCGAGAATCTGTGGAAAGAACTGAAAACTGCTGTTCACAAATGCTCTCCATCCAACCTCACTGAGCTCGAGCTGTTTTGCAAGGAGGAATGGGAAAAAATTCAGTCTCTCGATGTGCAAAACTGATAGAGACATACCCCAAGCGACTTACAGCTGTAATCGCAGCAAAAGGTGGCGCTACAAAGTATTAACTTAAGGGGGCTGAATAATTTTGCACGCCCAATTTTTCAGTTTTTGATTTGTTAAAAAAGTTTGAAATATCCAATAAATGTCGTTCCACTTCATGATTGTGTCCCACTTGTTGTTTATTCTTCACAAAAAATACAGTTTTATATCTTTATGTTTGAAGCCTGAAATGTGGCAAAAGGTCGCAAAGTTCAAGGGGGCCGAATACTTTCGCAAGGCACTGTATATATTTGTGTGCAGATGATGCAGTGTTGTATTTCATTGCGCCATCGGTTGGCCAAGTCTTTTCATATTTGAAGTCTGATTTTCAAGCACTGCAGAGGTCACTACTGGATCTATAGTTAGTGCAAACAAAACAAAATGCATGTTTTTTTTCTAGGTCCCATAACTCAGATTTGATTGAATTTGTAATGAATCGTTTGAACAGTACACAAAGAGTGAGTTTTCTTGTGTTTATCTACAAAGCACTCATGCAGAAACGTCCTATGCATCTATAATCATTCATTAAATTTAGACTTACAAATGACCATACATGGCCTCAGGCTTGAATAACACTGGAAGCCCCTTTGGTCTCCAGAGTGTTGTATAAAGCTGCTTTTAGTCACTTTGCGCCCTTTATGTGGAACACCTTACAGAGCTCTCTGAAAAGAGATGTTCCACTTGGTCAGTTCAGAGTCATGACCGGAGACCTCTATGTTGATAAATGTGTCTGTTTTCTTAATATGTTTGGTCACTTCGTATATTGTCTGTTTTTGATGTATTTATTCAGGGCTCATCTGTAAAAGAGACCCCAGTCTCAGTATTACATTCCTGTCAAAATAAAGGTTAAAGCCTGGTTCATGTCTTGGATTCTTCTTAGGTTCCTGCCTTTCTAGGGAGTTTTTCCTAGCCACCGTGCTTCTACATCTGCATTCCTTGCTGTTTGGGGTTTTAGGCTGGGTTTCTGTATATAGCACTTTGTGAAATCTGCTGATGTAAAAAGGGCTTTATAAATACATTTGATTGATTGGTCTGGAAGAACTCCTGGGCCTGACCAACTCATATCATACCTCCTTAATAGTATAGCTTTATAAAGTAGCCTAATGTTATTCTATGGATGGCATATTAATAGCATAACTAGAATAATATTGTTATAGGATTGGATGTTGGTGACGTTCTATTGTCCTGTCTTGTAGTGGGGGCTACATAAACAACTACTATGAGTTTGTGGGTGTGCGGAGCTGCGGTGATGTGCTGTCCCTGTACGTGTTGATCTGGGTGCTGACCAGCCTCAACCTGGTGGCCTTCTTCCTGGGTATCCTTACCACTGCCGTGCTGGGAAGCATCAAGGACAAGGTGAGAGACACAGGCTGTGGCAAAAACTACACGCTAATGTACTTGTATCAATACTTAAAGGTTTGTGGTGTATAATCAGGAGTCTTGAGCAGTACTTGCAGTTCAATCATATCCAGGTCTCATTCCATTAAACTTAGTGAAAGGGATTGTGAAAAAGAATCAAAATCAAGGTGGCATTCTCTTGCCCTGGAGGGCTGCTCTCCTCCCCGTGCCAAACATTCTTCTCAGTAGACCACAGGTCTGTGGCAACAGCTCCTTATGAGCGATGTTGGGTGCGGGGCATAACCCGCCTGTAGTGGCACTCTCCACTGCTGTGGTGCTGAAGCGTCATCCCCCATGCGCTGGCTAGCGGTAGCTGTCCGTGGTTCTCGAATACTTTGGTATGTTATTTATATAGGCTCATTCTCAGAGCTCACAGGTTAACATTGCCTCGATTCAATTTGTAGCTCTGAAGATCTGAGCTGTAGCGCTATTTGAATTGTTAGATTCTACTGCACTGTTGGAGCTAAGAACACAAGCATTTCACCTCACCTGCAATAACATCTGCTAAAGATGTGCATGTGACCAATTTTTTTTGATTTTATTGAAATTTAAAGATAATTTTCGATTGAGCCAACATATGCGGTGTTTACCTTGAATGCAGTCTCTGCGAACGCTAGAACATTGCCTTTAAATTTATATTGCACTGTAGCGCAGATTTTCAGTGCTACGGATTGACTCAAAGTCATACTGTTCATTATAGGGAAATTAAACTCAAAATGAAAAGTTTCTCCAATGTTTTCAGGTTGTGTAGATCCAGCTATGTGCCTCCTCAACCTCAAATGAATGTAAAAGATAAGCAAAACAAATCTGGAAGTTACATGGAGCTGATGTTTTCCATTTGATATAGCTGAATCTACAAAAGAAGACCTGGGACATGGACTTGTCCCAATAGAAGACGTCTGAGATCTGAAAACATAACTCACTTTAAGTTCACTATACGTGTTTGATGCAGGTAGGGGTGTGGGCAGGTAGCAGTGTGGGCAGGTAGCGGTGTGGGCAGGTAGTGGTGTGGGCAGGTAGGGGTGTGGGCAGGTAGCGGTGTGGGCAGGTAGGGGTGTGGGCAGGTAGGGGTGTGGGCAGGTAGGGGTGTGGGCAGGTAGGGGTGTGGGCAGGTAGGGGTGTGGGCAGGTAGGGGTGTGGGCCCGGGGAGCCGTTAAACTTGGAGTTTTCTGTTATCATTGATTTTCTGCTATAAAATTATGCAAATACTGCCAGTGTTTGTTTTAGCCTGCCTGGAGTGCAGTGTTGATTGTTTTGGGAATATTTTCTTCCATTAAGTCATGCAAGCTCAATTACGCACAGATCAAGTATTTACAATTATTTCAAATAGTAGTTGAACCCAGGTCTGTCTGTAATATCCGAGCAAAGCTTGAAGGGGTGGATGGTTGTTAGGTAATGCTTATTCATACTTTCTAGATCAAAACAAATGGAAAAATGTGTATTAGTTACCCAGCAATCCATATTCTAAATGTCACGACTCACTAAAGAGGAGAGATATCTCTCTGGCGATCATCCTACGTTGAATGTCCCCAGGAGAAACAGAATAGTTAACCGGTACTGATTGAATTAGGGATGTGTGGAGAGGAGCTGGCGGCGAGGGAGAAGGGGCATATGTTCTGTGTTGCAGCACGATAGAGCTGGGAGACACAGCAGGGCATAGCCCAGGAAGACACACATCAACGTCAGAGATAATTTTTAATAAAAAAAAAATCTGAGATCCCCAGGATCCCCCACCCCTTCCCGTCTGATCCAAATACATTGGTATCGCTATAATTCTCTCTCCTCACCACTTCTGGTTGATGAACAGTGTGTCAGTGTGAGTGAACAAGCGGTTGTGTATGTGTGTATGTGGTGGGGGGAGGGTGGTTGCACGGCTAGATAGCGCTGGTGATGGGACGGATGTGGTCAGAGTTGGATGTGTGTTCATCCATGTGGCAGACCGCTGACGTGGTCACATTGGGCCACATGGTTCCTCTCTCAGGCCAGGCCTGGGATCTGCTCTCTTCTGGGAAAGAGAGTGAGGAAGCCTATTGACTTGAGACCACACAAGATATTAGGGCTGAATCCAAGTCCAAATCAAATCAAATTTATTTATATAGCCCTTCGTACATCAGCTGATATCTCAAAGTTCTGTACAGAAACCCAGCCTAAAACCCCAAACAGCAAGCAATGCAGGTGTAGAAGCACGGTGGCTAGGAAAAACTCCCTAGAAAGGCCAAAACCTCGGAAGAAACCTAGAGAGGAACCAGGCTATGTGGGGTGGCCAGTCCTCTTCTGGCTGTGCCGGGTGGAGATTATAACAACATGGCCAAGATGTTCAAATGTTCATAAATTACCAGCACGGTCCAATAATAATAAGGCAGAAGAGTTGAAACTGGAGCAGCAGCACGGCCAGGTGGACTGGGGACAGCAAGGAGTCATCATGTCAGGTAGTCCTGAGGCATGGTCAGAGGGCTCAGGTCCTCCAAAAGAAAGAGAGAAAGAGAGAATTAGAGAGAGCACACTTAAATTCACACAGGACACCAAATAGGACAGGAGAAGTACTCCAGATATAACAAACTGACCCTAGCCCCCCGACACATAAACTACTGCAGCATAAATACTGGAGGCTGATACAGGAGGGGTCAGGAGACACTGGGGCCCCATCTGAGGACACCCCCGGACAGGGCCAAACAGGAAGGATATAACCCCACCCACTTTGCCAAAGCACAGCCCCCCCACCACTAGAGGGATATCTTCAACCACCAACTTACCATCCTGAGACAAGGCCGAGTATAGGCCACAAAGATCTCCGCCACGGCACAACCCAAGGGGGGGGGGGTTCCAACCCAGCCAGGAAGATCACATCAGTGACTCAACCCACTCAGGTGACGCATCCCTCCCAGGGACAGCATGAAAGAGCCCCAGTAAGCCAGTGACTCAGCCCCTGTAATAGGATTAGAGGCAGAGAATCCCAGTGGAAAGAGGGGAACCGGCCAGGCAGAGACAGCAAGGGCGGTTCGTTGCTCCAGAGCCTTTCCATTCACCTTCCCACTCCTGGGCCAGACGACACTCAATCATATGACCCACTGAAGAGATGAGTCTTCAGTAAAGACTTAAAGGTTGAGACCGAGTTTGCGTATCTTACATGGGTAGGCAGACCGTTCCATAAAAATGGAGCTCTATAGGAGAAAGCTCTGCCTCCAGCTGTTTGCTTAGAAATTCTAGGGACAATTAGGAGGCCTGCGTCTTGTGACCGTAGCGTACGTGTAGGTATGTACGGCAGGACCAAATCAGAGAGATAGGTAGGAGCAAGCCCATGTAATGCTTTGTAGGTTAGCAGTAAAACCTTGAAATCAGCCCTTGCCTTGACAGGAAGCCAGTGTAGGGAGGCTAGCACTGGAGTAATATGATCACATTTTTTGGTTCTAGTCAGGATTCTAGCAGCTGTATTTAGCACTAACTGAAGTTTATTTAGTGCTTTATCCGGGTAGCCGGAAAGTAGAGCATTGCAGTAGTCTAACCTAGAAGTGTCAAAAGCATGGATTAATTTTTCTGCATCATTTTTGGACAGAAAGTTTCTGATTTTTGCAATGTTACGTAGATGGAAAAAGCTGTCCTTGAAATGGTCTTGATATGTTCTTCAAAAGAGAGATCAGGGTCCAGAGTAACGCCGAGGTCCTTCACAGTTTTATTTGAGACGACTGTACAACCATTAAGATTAATTGTCAGATTCAACAGAAGATCTCTTTGTTTCTTGGGACCTCGAACAAGCATCTCTGTTTTGTCCGAGTTTAAAAGGCGAACGTTTGCAGCCATCCACTTCCTTATGTCTGAAACACATGCTTCTAGCGAGGGCAATTTTGGGGCTTCACCATGTTTCATTGAAATGTACAGCTGTGTGTCATCCGCATAGCAGTGAAAGTTAACATAATGTTTTCGAATGACATCCCCAAGAGGTAAAATATATAGTGAAAACAATAGTGGTCCTAAAACGGAACCTTGAGGAACACCGAAATTTACAGTTGATTTGTCAGAGGACAAACCATTCACAGAGACAAACTGATATCTTTCTGACAGATAAGATCTAAACCAGGCCAGAACTTGTCCGTGTAGACCAATTTGGGTTTCCAATCTCTCCAAAAGAATGTGGTGATCGATGGTATCAAAAGCAACACTAAGGTCTAGGAGCACGAGGACAGATGCAGAGCCTCGGTCTGATGCCATTAAAAGGTAATTTACCACCTTCACAAGTACAGTCTCAGTGCTAACAGTATAATTTTAAACCGTCCCCTCGCCAGGGACCCTCTGCACACATCAACAACAGTCACCCATCCAAGGGGAACTACTACTTCAAGGTCTCAGAGCAAGTGACGTCACCAATTGAAACGTTATTTAGCGCACACCGCTAACTAAGCTAGCCGTTTCACATCCGTTACACTATGATAGGGTCTAAAACCAGACTGAAGCATTTCGTATACATTGTGTCTTCAGGAAGGCAGTGAGTTGCTGCGCAACAGCCTTTTTCTAACATTTTTGAGAGGAATGGAAGATTCGATATAGGCCGATAGTTTTTTATATTTTCTGGGTCAAGGTTTGGCTTTTTCAAGAGAAGCTTTATTACTGCCACTTTTAGTGAGTTTGGTACACATCCGGTGGATAGAGAGCCGTTTATTATGTTCAACATAGGAGGGCCAAGCACAGGACGCGGCTTTTTCAGTAGTTTAGTTGGAATAGGGTCCAGTATGCAGCTTGAAGGTTTAGAGGCCATGATTATTTGTACACAAGTACATTTTTTGGCAGATGAAAGCTGAATTATTTTGTATTGACATAGTTTTAGTTATCTAGCACCAGCGTTGTGTGTATTTTGTGATCACATTTTGTTCCATAATACACAAGAGGATCACAACACACTCCTTACTTGTAAGAATTAACACTAAACCAACATGTGTGTGTTTTGCAGAGGAGCAGCTCAGTGACCCTGTCGTCATCGCATTTCTCAGAGGGGGGATTTCGCTCCTCCCCCACTGCCCCCCTGCTGATGGACAACACCAACACAGAACACCAACACCTCTACCCGGTCAGTCTCTCTCACACTCACTTGTCTCTACCCGGTCAGTCTCTCTCACACTCACTTGTCTCTACCCGGTCAGTCTCTCTCACACTCACTTGTCTCTACCCGGTTAGTCTCTCTCACACTCACTTGTCTCTACCCGGTTAGTCTCTCACACACTCACTTGTCTCTACCCGGTCAGTCTCTCTCACACTCACTTGTCTCTACCCGGTCAGTCTCTCTCACACTCACTTGTCTCTACCCGGTCAGTCTCTCTCACACTCACTTGTCTCTACCCGGTTAGTTTCTCACACACTCACTTGTCTCTACCTGGTCAGTCTCTCACACACTCACTACCGCCTTAACGGCAGCCAAAAATAGAGCCCACAAAAGGTTTTTCCAGGATGCCAAAGATGTATTTCAACAACAACCTCTGTTTCGGTCTTGGGCTTAAGAAGTTCTGTTATTGGTAATTGGTCAAGTAAAACCAAAGGAGAGTGAAAGTGGTGAGATACTGTACATTGGATGGAAACTCAGATGTTCTGGGAGGACTCCCTCTGCCATCCCATATTGCCCTGCTGTCCTCCCCTAAATCTGCCCACCGTCTACCTTACCCTCTATATTATAATTGGAACAAATTAGCAAATTGTGAAGACTTAGCTGAATCCAACTAACCTTAGTGTTTTCTGTTTTTGTTCAGAGAACCTCCCAATACTTTGCCCCAGCAGCGGGGACAGAGTTCCTCCAGAGTGATTCGTCAGTACCCCCCGTCCAGACCCCAACCCCTCTCTATAACCTGCTGCCCTACAAGCCACAGAGCTTTTCTGGCTGAATTAACCTCCCTACTCCAGCATTCCATTACCAACTTGTCATACAACTACGGAGTTTCCTCCAGACTCTCCTGGCCCTAGAGGTCACATGACATCCAGGGGGATTTGTATTTTGGAGTTTGTTTTGTATGCTGTAAAAATATCTGTATATGAAATGTAAATATTTTGAGCAATTTTGATTGATTTGCCCAAAACATTTATGGCTTATGACGTGCTTCAACTATCTAGGAAAAAGGTTCATTATTTAAGACCTTTTTTGAAATGTACAATTTGACAAAATACATTGACTTTTTATTCTACATCTTAAACTCAACTGTATCTGCTAATAAAGTAATGTTGGCTAAGTCATTTTTTTTTCTGATCAAATTGACTTACTGTTTTTGGTTGTGCCACGCTGCCCACACACACTCATATTCAATAGAGATGCTGCTTGATGTTGCCTGCCTGGCCTCCTCATTGCCTTAACATTGTCTACCATTGGTCTCACTAGTAATTTACCCCAGGATAAATTTCATTTGGGCCCAAAACTCATTAAGCAATAAGAAATGTGTTCTTTCTTTGAACTCAATAGGCATAGAGAGAGAGGGGGGGATGTGTACGAAAATATCGAGCCCCTGGCCAGACAATGCATACCTCAAACTTGTGTGTGTTTTTTGTCTTCCTTTTATAAAACATGTTCTCAATGTTCTTCCCCTGGGGAGGAGAAGACGATTCCCCGACATCATCTAAGATTTCTCCTCTGACTGACAGAGCTCCTCACACACACGTTTTACTCGCGAGGGCTAAAAACCAATAAACCCAAAAGTAATTTGCTTGCACAATTAAACTGTGGAAATGTACAAGACAGAAGATGGCGTAATTATCTGGAGTTTCTTTCCAAGTAAAACACCAGACTTAACAAAAACTCAACGGGGTCAAAGAGTTTTACAGGACAAAAATAGACCACAAGAACACTGGCTTAGTCTCCTCTTTCTCAGGCAACTGTGAAAATCTGGGTTCAAATACTTTGCACGTTTGCTTTAGCCTGTCCCGAGGGCCAGATCGGCAGGCTTTGCACCTTTACGACTGTTCTATTGGTTCAATTGCGCTAGGGAAGCTCAATCAAGCTCAGCTAAAGCATTTTAAATGATTTAAAATTGCATTTGAATCCCAGTCTGCAACTGTATATGAGAGCTTCTGTCTGGTAAGATGACGAACTCCTTGTGTTTTCGTGTTCATGCCCCTCATGTCAATGATGATTATAGAGTAACTGTTCTAAGGCTCTTCTGTCTTGCTTTAGTTATTTTCACAGGAAGTAAAACGTAATACACAGAGATCAAAACTTGCATAGCATCCATACAATACATTGAGAAAGAATACAATGTTTTTGACGCTTTGGGGGAAGTTACAACATATATGTAAAAAATGCAATGCAACTCAAATAGCTATAAAAAGCAGCAAATGCTTTATTGCCATTCACACAGACTTAACAAGAGTGGACAGTAGTCCAGCTGTAGTGTAATTCAGCTGTAGTGTTTAGCTTTACCTCCTTATAGGGGAATTCTGCTGGAAATTACAGAAACAATATGCAGCAAATAAAGTGGAAGAGGCCATGTTACGGTTTTGCAGTGACTTACCAAGTTTGCCAAAAATGTATGCAAAACAATCTACCCAAAGAAAACACAATCCTTCTCTTGTTCTTCAAATGAACATCCCTCACATGTCAGAGATGCTTCAATACAAATACAATGTTACTGCATTCTGCAGTACTGTGTCACATCTTGTTACATAGATAGCCACATGAGACAGTAAAATGTTGAGAGACAGACAATTAGCCAAACAGAAAACAGTGTAGCCTTGTGTAGTCTTATAAGCAGTGTCGGGTGTAACTGCGGCTCTTTTACTTCCCATCTCGGATGTCGAGGGCGGCAGGGCAGCTGTGAGAGCGGACATCCCCGTGTTTGACCTCTGCCAGGTCAAGGTCAACGTTGACACCCTGGATCTTGGCCTGGAGACAGCCGTGGAAGCTGGACAGACCCGCTGGACACAGTCAAAGGTCAGAGATAGGTCCAGTTCAAGGGATTGAATTGTGCTTCTTTCCTTCCTAGAAGTAATTACTGATGAAACATGACTGGACAGGTGAAGGCCACATAGGGCAGCCCTTTGTGGCAGTATTTGCACAATTTCATAGCAGAAAAACAATGATAGCAGAAGAAAGACTCGTAAAGTTTAACGGCTCCCCGGGCTCACACCCCTACCCTACCGGCTCACACCCCTACCCTACCGGCTCACACCCCTACCGGCTCACACCCCTACCGGCTCACACCCCTACCGGCTCACACCCCTACCGGCTCACATCCCTACCGGCTCACACTGTTTCATCTTGACACCATATGTCCATAGGAGTCATCATGACATATCATCTGGGAAATTGCCTGTAATTTGATACATCTGCACCTCTCCACAACTCCTATCTCTTGCTGTGTTTGTCCTCAACAGAGGCTTCACCTCCACTCCTCTGGAACACAGCTAGATACGGAACACCTTGTATGGACTCACTGTACTCTACTGTCTAAACACCAGTCGGTCTCATTAATAGCATTAACGGTGCAATCAAGTAACAGTTATGCGATTCTCCTCCAAGCACTTAAAGAAACCCATACTCTAGGTCCTTCATCGCTTGGGCCAAAAGTTGTGCAATATATAGGGAATAGGGTGTCAAACACGTATAGTGTACTTTTAGTGAGTTATGTTTTCAGATCTAAGACGTCTTCTATTGGGACAAGCTGGATCTACACGAGCTACACAATATCGGAGAAACTTTGAATTTCAAGTTTCATTTCCCTAAAAAGCAATCATAATTTAAAGGAGGAAGGAATGCTTTTTCTTAAATGTTTTACATCTGAATGTAGTCACCCATTTTTGTTGTCTATATGTTGCCATATGACCTGGAAGCATATGGTCATTCACCTTTATTTAACCAGGTAGGCCAGTTGAGAACAAGTTCTCATTTACAACTGCGACCTGGAAAAGATAAAGCAAAGCAGTGCGACACAAACAACAACAACACAGAGTTACACACTAAACAAACGTACAGTCAACAACACAATAGAAAAACATCTATATACAGTGTAAAATGAGCTTGTCTGATTTGTGAGGTGATCCAGGAAACATGAATATAGAGGACAATTAACAGTGGACAATACACGGAGAGGAGATGATTCTGGGACATGGTTTGTGGAAAAGAATGAAAAAAGAAGAATGAGGTGAAACGAAGGAGAGAGCTGAAAGTAAGAGAAACGTTTGAGGGTGAGAGAGTGTGGGAAGAGTGGAATAGTAAAAAAGGTGGGATGGGTCCACACTTAGAAACATGTTGCATTAAGCTTACTTCGTTTTAGATGTTATTATTTTCACTGCATCAGGTATAGAGTACACAGACGTTTCGGCTTTGCGGCCTTTGTGTGTAAGAGTAGAATAGTGAATGAGTAAGAGGATTAGGATCAGTTGATGTGGGAAGACAGCACGGATCAGATTAGAGGAGAAAAGTATCAGGCCTAAAGTAGTGCACTATGTAAGGAATAGGGTGTCATTTGAGACTCAGTGCTCACCTGGCCCGCCCCCCAGGTACACCCTGCTCCCTGGTTGGCTCAACACCCTCTTCAGGAGCTCGTAGTCCCCATCCGTCAACCTCATGGTTGCCTTGGTTATGCCCATGCCAATCACCAGCTGGCCTGGCCTCACCTGCAGCTGCAGGAACTGACTCTCACCTGAGCAGAGGGTCTGAGGGTAGCTGCGCGACCAGAATAGAGTCCCCCTCAAATGTAGCATCAGTTCCTAGGGCACAGGAAACCCAAACCATGGATGAATCCAAACTTATCCAGGAGAGATTGTTTTTGCAATATATCACCCCATAAGTTAATGCTTCGTTTAGCTGGACCGCTGGCTGGACAAATTGTCAACACATTGTCATATGGAAACAAATTTCATAAGGAGTGGCAGCGAATGCCAGATCAACAATCGGTATCAACAGAACAATCTGCAACAGGAGGCATTTGTCAGGCATTTTGCATGACATCACAACATGGGAGCATTGGGGTAATCAAGTCAGGTCCCAGACTCAACGGAGGCAGGAGTGTGTGAGTGTGACTTGTTTGTGACCTGCTGCTGTGTGTACAGTATGTGTATGTGTGGGTGTGTGTTTGAGTGACCCGTGTGAGTTTGTGTGTGAATGAGAGTGTATGAGTGTGTGTGTGTGTGTGTCTTTGCCATTATGCCATTCTTAAAGATCATAAGCATTTCCAAAGCAGTAATAGCGAAGGAATGAGAGAAGATAGAGACTATAAATTAACAAAGTGCTGGTCCAGATCAGTTGGGTCTTGAGGCTGCATAGTTCCGGTGTGTTACCTGTGAAGGGTGGTTGAGTTTCAAGGAGAGGATGTAGTCGTTCTGAGTGTCTACCAGAATAAAGAGAAAGCCTCTGGCTGAAACCGTTCTGAGAGCTAGCTCCACAGAGAGTGTCCAGTCTGCACCATCTAGCTCAGCTGAAGAGTTTCCCAGCAACGCTGCAGACACAAAGACAAACATAACATACATATCACTCTGCACCCTAATCTATGCACTCTTGTTCATACAACCATGCAGTGTTCCTTTTACAGACCATTGAATGTCTTCACGCTTTTTTCTTTACTGACAAAACAAGGAAAGCACCAGATTCAAGTACTTAAACTTCAGCTTCAGATGTTATTGAAGTAAAAGGCAAGACAGCAATACCATGGGACAGTAGCTACAGTATGGGAGCATGTGAGGCTGTCTGTGGAGACGGCAGGCAGCCTAGCGGTTACTGGCGTTGATCCCGTAACCAAAAGGTCACTGGTTCAAATCCCCGAGCCTGCAACGTGGAAAATCTGTCGATGTGCCCTTGATCAAGGCCCTTAATTGCTCCCGTAAGTCGCTCTGGATAAGAGCATCTGCTAAATGATGTACATGTAAAAGAGATGAGAGTTAACCTGGGATTCATTTTTGAAAGGGGTATGTTTCCACATTTTTAGCCCCAATCTTAATTGTTTTCTTCCCGCAAGAGTTCTGTGTTCCTCTTAGAATTCAAATACAGGCTCTACAGAAAGCCCTGTAAAGAAAAAGATGAATGGAATGGGAGTATAAAAACTATGAAAAACTAAAACTACAAGTTGAAAACTTCTTTACCAAAATCTTTACCAAACCAAAGTCCAACACATGTCTTTTGGAGTGATATTGTTGACAATATTGCAATATGTACGATTTTGAAACAACTGTTTCCAACATTTTTCAGTCCCAAGTTTTCATTGTTTCATTGTTTAATTCTAAGACCAACAAATAACTTATATTAAGGTAAACTAACGCTAAATGTTTCCAGGGACCTAAAATATAGGGCCCAGAATTATTCCCTGTCAGGGTGCGTGGAACAGAAAAAAATATTGTCCCTTGTCATGTGACGGGGAAGCGAGGTGGCCTACCTAGAGAGCTGAAACCAACAGAGCCGACTCCAGTAAAGTAGGACCCGGGGGCAATATGTTCCCAGCACCTTTGCACCTTGGAATCCTGCAGGGTCCGCTCCAGGATGCTGGAGTCCTGTCTGACCCAGTCCCAGCTCCGCATGCAGCCATCCAGAGGAGGGTTCAGCTAGACAGGACAGGACAGACAGAAATGGTATAGAAAAACTAGCCCCATGTGATTGCCCTTCACTACATAGCACTGCTCTTTCTTGTTTTTATTTGTTCATTGCAAAATAGTCCAATTCAGATGAGGGACAGTGGGTGCATTCGAAGAACAGACACGTGCTGTTTGTGTTGGGTATAAAATATAGTAAAATGATAAGAACTGCAGTTCATACTCCCTCAGGAGTGGTTGAACTCTGAGCTTTGCTTTGATCTGTTGTTCTTGTCATGGTGAGAAAGTTGGTGTGCCAGAAAACTGTCTCAGGATGTGCAGTCCAGCTGTGAAAATCAGTATTAGAGTTGGCGAGAGTACAGTGGTTATCATTGCACACGGATTAGATCAGCAAATCTCACGTTAAGAGAACCAGCCAGATTCCTGGTTAACTCCCATCTCCACAGACCGTCTCACATTCTCCCATATAGTTAGTGTCCCACTAGCAAGCCTTCAATGTTCCACCCTATGCCCTCCCTCTTCTGCAACCCAGGCAATGTTCCAAATGGCACCCTATTCCATTTATAGGTCAAAAGTAGTACACTAAATAGGGAACAGGGGGTAATTTGGGACGTAACCCCTGTGTAATTATTACAATGGTTCCCAAGCCTTCTGCAGACAGACATCTTCCTCCATAAAGCTCCCTCTTCAAATTCTACCCCTTCACTCGCCCTCTCCATGCCCCACCACACTCCCACCCCATCTGCAACCCTGTGTTTTATTACTGTTGCTCCTAACCATGGAATGTAAAGGTCCTAACCTTTACTGTGCAGACCCAAAAACCTCTCACAACATGCTAGCACTACCCATTCAAATTATCACTCACCCCCACCTCCAGCCTGTCTGTAATCCTGCTGTGTCCCTGTTAGGTCCTAACCCCTCTACAGACCCACTTCCTTCCCATTGGTCCTCTCACATGCTCCCATTCTGCTCCCTGTCAGTCTGGTGGGGGGGGGGGGTAACAGGACTTAGACTCACCCCCAAGGTAACTCCGCTATCTGGGAGCAGGTCTCCGATAGAGATTCTCAGGATGCCGTTGCCCATCTCGGCCCTCTGGCTCTCAGCAGACTGCTGCACTGTGACGGCTGTCTCCGAGCCAACGCGTACAGCCACAGCTCCCTCATGTTTCATCACTGCAATCTGCATCCACGGGCAACGTACATGTAAGATTTAGTTTTCCAGACACTTGTAGAATTTATGCCAAGGTGCATTGAAGCTGTCGTGGTGGCCCTAGGCCCTATGAAGACACTATATGTTGGTGTTTCCTTTATTTTGGCAGTTACTTGCCCCACATTATAATGATTTTATTATGGTTACAGTGGCTTGCGAAAGTATTCACCCCCTTGGCATTTTTCCTATTTTGTTGTATTTGATTTACACAACATGCCTACCACTTTGAAGATGCAAAATATTTTTTATTGTGAAACAAACAAGAAATAAGACAAACAAAATGAACACTTGAGCGTGCATAACTATTCACCCCCCCCAAAGTCAGTATTTGTAGAGACACCTTTTGCAGCAATTACAGCTGCAAGTCTCTTGGGGTATGTCTCTATAAGCTTGGCACATCTAGCCACTGGGATTTTTGCCCAATCTTCAAGGCATAACTGCTCCAGCTCCTTCAAGTTGGATGGGTTCTGCTGGTGTACAGCAATCTTTAAGTCATACCACAGATTCTCAATTAGATTGAGGTCTGGGCTTTGACTAGGCCATTCCAAGACATTTAAATGTTCCCCTAAACCACTCAAGTGTTGCTTTAGCAGTACGTTTAGGGTCATTGTCCTGCTGGAAGGTGAACCTCCATCCCAGTCTCAAATCTGTGGAAGACTGAAACAGGTTTCCCTCAATTTCCCTGTATTTAGCCCTATCCATCATTCCTTCAATTCTGACCAGTTTCCCAATCCCTGTCGACGAAAAATATCTCCACAACATGATGCTGCCACCACCATGCTTCACTGTAGAGATGGTGTTCTCGGGTGATGAGTGGTGTTGGGTTTGCTCCAGACAGTGTTTTCCTTGATGGCCAAAAAGCTCAATTTTAGTCTCATCTGACCAGAGTACCTTCTTCCATATGTTTAGGGAGTCTCCAAAATGCCTCTTTGCGAACACCAAACGTGTTTGCTTATTTTTTTTGTGGCTTTTTCTGTCCACTCTTCTGTAAAGCCAAGCTCTGTGGAGTGTACGGCTTAAAGTGGTAAAGATACTCCAATCTCCACTGTGGAGCTTTGCAGCTCCTTCAGGGTTATCTTTGGTCTCTTTGTTGCCTCTGATTAATGCCCTCCTTGCCTGGTCCATGAGATTTGGTGGTCCGCCCTCTCTTGGCAGGTTTGTTGTGGTGCCATGTTCTTTCCATTTTTTAATAATGGATTTATTGGTGCTCCGTCGGATGTTCAAAGTTTCGGATATTTTTTTTTATAACCCAACCCTCTGTACTTCTCCACAACTTTGTCCCTGACCTGTTTGGAGAGCTCCTTGGTCTTCATGGTGCCACATGCTTGGTGGTGCCCCTTGTTTAGTGGTGTTTCTGACTCTGGGGCCTTTCAGAACAGGTATATATATATATACCTATTGCAGATTCAGTCTTCCCAGCCTGGTGCAGGTCTACAATTTTGTTTCTGGTGTCCTTTGACAGCTCTTTGGTCTTGGCCATAGTGGAGTTTGGAGTGTGACTGAGGTTGTGGACAGGTGTATTTTATACTGATAACAAGTTCAAACAGGTGCCATTAATACAGGTAACGAGTGGAGGACAGAGGAGCCTCTTAAAGAAGAAGTTACAGGTCTGTGAGAGCCAGAAATCTTGCTTGTTTGTAGGTGACCAAATACTTATTTTCCACCATAATTTGCAAATAAATTCATAAATAATCCTGCAATGTGATTTTCTGGATTTTTTTCTCAATTTTGTCTGTCATAGTTGAAGTGTACCTATGATGAAAATTACAGGCCTCTCATCTTTTTAAGTGGAAGAACTTGCACAATTGGTGGCTGACTAAATACTTTTTTGCCTCACTATATATATATATATATACGTTTGTATACACACACACACACACTGAGATCATGTGACACTTATATAAAGTCCACCTTTGTGCAATCTAACTAATTATGTGACTTCTGAAGGTAATTGGTTGCACCAGATCATATTTCATAGCAAAGGGGGTGAATACATATGCACACACCACTTTTCAGTTTTTTATTTTTTTGAAACAAGTAATTTTTTAAAATTTCACTCCACCAGTTTGGGCTATTTTGTGTACGTCCATTACATGAAATCCAAAATAAATAAATAATTAAATTACAGGTTGTAATGCAACAAAATAGGAAAAACGCCCAAGAGGGATGAATACTTTTGCAAGGCACTGTATAGTCTACTGTCACAAAGTCATTTAGAGGAAACGTTCAGGACTTCACCTTCTTCCACTCCCCGTCACTGATCTTGGGCCCGGAGGTGACGAGGACCTGTCCATCCCCGCGGCTCGTCTGGATGCTCAGGTTCCCTTGGATCACAGCAAGCAGGAAGTAGTTCTGCTGCCCGCCGATGTCCCCAAAGAATATCACCCCCTCAGGGTCCAGAGTACGCAGCTCAAACTCAGAGTCAAAGCTACCGATGGACAGAAAGAGACAGAAATGTCAAAACACACTGATCATCAGAACAGCGTTACATCTTATTGAGCATACTGAGTGTACAAAACATTTATCTGGGAGGGGTTGAGTGGAGCTGAAGAATGGGATTCATAACAAGATAGCTCATGTAAAATGTATATAGGTTCAGAACTTTTGTGAAACAGCACAGTTAAAAATATATGGTAAATAGAAATCAAACTGGGTGGTCTTCAGAGATAGATGAGAGGGGTTGATGGTAGCTGAAGGATGGGATTAAAAACAAACAAAAAGTGAACTATCGTAAAAAATACACTGTATCCATAAAATGTATATAGTATGTATAAGCTGGAAGTAGAAGCCTAAGTGTTGTTGTCCATTAGTTTACTCCAATTAAGGGAGGGGTGGTAGGGTTAGGGGAAAATAATAAAGGAAACTATTATTTAAACAAGATACACACCCACACCAAAAAATATATGGGGGATTGGAAATGCTACAATCTATCTGCAGTATTAAAGCTACCCCTAAAAAACCCCTGCTCTTTCCATGACATAGACTGACCAGGTGAATCCAGGTGAAAGCTATGATCCCTTATTCACGTCACTTCAATCATTGTAGATGAAGGGGAGGAGACAGGTTAAAGGATTTTTAACCCTTCAGACAATTGAGACATGGATTGGCAAGACAAAAATGGAAGTTTGTTTGAACAGGGTATGGCAGTAGGTGCCAGGCGCACCGGTTTGTGTCAAGAACTGCAACGCTGCTAGGTTTTTCACACTGAAGAGTTTCCTGTGTGTATCAAGAATGGTCCACCACCAAAGCACATCCAACCAACTTGTCAAAACTGTGGGAAGCATTGGCGTCAACAATGGGCAACTATCCCTGTGGGACGCTTGACAGCTTTTAGAGTCCATGCCCCGACAAATTGAGGCTGTTCTGATTGCAGAGGGGAGCAACCCAATATTAGGAAGGCATTCTTAATGTTTTGTACGCTCAGTGTATGTAAATGAGAGACTAGGTGAGACCTGGTTCAGTCAGTGTGGTTCAGCCGGATGTGCCCCAGCTGGTTATATGTTCTGAAAGGGGAGTGCTGTGGTGTCATGATCTCTATTGCCTACCTGGTCAACTCTGTGACCTTGTACTCCAGAATGGGAACATTCCCCACAGAGCTGTTCCCAGTGTACAGGAGATGAGAGGACCTGGACTCGACAAAAGAGTTGCATTCCGGTGATGTCTATGGGGTTGAAACAACACAAAAATACTATTCACGTAGGCAAGCATTGTGATGATAGGAAAGCTAGCTAAACCAACAAGAAACATTTAAATGAACAAACAATTTCTAACAATTGCTACACTAATTAGAATATGGAGGAAAAACCTGTGCATGTGTACTCACAGTAACTGTGTTAGTGGGGTTGGTTACTTTCTAAATGTAATTTGTTATGGTTACTAGTTACCTGTCCAAACTCAGTAAACAAATATTTGTATTACCCAAACTCAGTTACGTGTTACTTTTGTGTTACTTTTCCCTAAAGAGGCACTAGAAGAGGCACATTATTATTATTATTATTTTATTTTTTTCTACTGTGTTATTGACTTGTTAATTGTTTACTTCATGTGTAACTCTGTGTTGTCTGTTCACACTGCTATGCTTTATCTTGGCCAGGTCGCAGTTGTAAATGAGAACTTGTTCTCAACTAGCCTACCTGGTTAAATAAAATAAAATAAAAAAAGAAGACAAAAAAAGATCCATCAAATGCATTTGGTGTCATCCTAGTGGTCTCTGATGTGGTCGCACCCGCTCAGGTAGAACAAAGTTAAAAACTTGCTCATTTTTTCAATGCTCAATTGAATGTCATTGAGAAAACAGAAAAGTGTCATGTATTTATTTTCTTAGAAGTAATCTAAGTAATCGTCTAGTTTTTCAAAAGGATCTGTAATCTGATTAAAATATTTTTTTCTGATAACATAACTGATTCTGTTTTGTAATCAGATTATATGCAATCAATTACTCCCCAAACCTGTGTTAGAGAGTAGAACCGTAGAGTAAAATACTTTGTGTCGCCTCTTACCCCTAGTGTCCGTTCAAGCGTTGGATGAACCCAAATCCCTAGGGTCAGCAGAGCCACCACAAACCTCTTCGATGCAAACATGATCTAATAAGGTCTACTTCTTTTCACGGTCCTTTAGGGTGCTTGCTTCTCTTAACCAGACATTCCTTATGGGGTTTATGTTCTATACTTGTCAGGTCCGATTCTTTGGTCCTTGTCCCTCGTCTGGCCCTTTAGGCTTTGTACTGGGCTGGAGCATCAGCTGATGAAGTAAGAGCTACACGGAGTCTGAGAAGTCTTAAGAAATCGGTCTCTTTCCCCAGAGTTTCACAAACCTGGCCGTAGCAGACACAACAGCAGATAAGAATGGAGACGAGACAACAAAATAAACCATGATGGGGAGGTCACTGTCTGGGTCAAGGAGGTAATTGTTTGTGGGTTTCAGACAGATATCATACTGTGTTTTGGACACTATGTAATTATTTGGTCCAAACACAGAGTGGGAACATTGTCACATACTAAAGTCATTGCTCTTGGCAAGTTCCATTTTTTTGTTTAAAGCAATGGTCTATTTAACACATTTGTGCGGTTGACAGAAAAAAATATGGTGTAGTAGAAATTCAAGTAACTTCCAAATCCATCTTAAACCATGCTGTGGCATCATAAAGAGATTTGTTTGACATGTTTTTGATATTACATGCTTCCTTTCATTTGAAAAAAAGACTGGTATCAATCTGCAGGAGCAGGGTAGACTGTGTGAAGTGCAGATGGAAATTGAGAAGTCTCACGCTAGGTGCTCGACATCGAAGTAGCACATCAAAGCAATGTCAGACGATAGAGACAAAACAAATGAAGAATCTTAGCCATAATTAATTTCAAATCACAACATTGTTGTGTAAAGAGAATGGTCTGATGAAAGAGAATTGTATTTTGTCTTTACACTGACGAATGTATTAAGATGTACTTTTTGGTCATGGACGTTATCAAACGTTAGAGTCCAATATGTGCCTTCAGGAGAATGCAGCTGGTGCTCGAACATGGTAGCAGGGCTAAACAATAACATATAATGTTGTGCACAGGTGCAGTCCTCAGATAGGAGGACTACTCCTCTCTCCCACGTCTTTATCATCTCCAGCAGGGCTGTCCAAAGTGGGGCCTGCGGGCCAAACATGGCCCCGGACTAAATTAGATTTGGCTTGCGAGAGGATTATTTTTGTCCCCCCCCCAAGCCCAAACGTTTGGGCACTGATTTATGCAAAGAAATTCTAGGGGAAGAGACTTAAATCCAAGATTCCACAGATGTTCAAGTCCTTTGTATTGAAAAGATTCCACTGAAGTGGCATCAGAGGCAATTACTGGGAAGTAAAAAATAGTTTTATTGGTTTGTGGCTGATTAGTTGTTCCATGTGAAGTGCTGCCAATAGTAAAACCCTTTCCCAAACTGAATAAAACTGTTTATACATCTCAGAGTTGGCTGGGTGACTCCCCAGCTTTCGAACAATCTAATGAAAAGGATAGCAGGTTAGGATTTTTCATCATGAATCTTGTTCTGCAGGCAGCTCTGCAGTGGTCAGTAGCTGTCACAGTCACAAAGACATACAATCTGAACCCATACCTTAAACTACAACCAAAAAACTCATTTTTGTTTTCATGAATTTTGACAATATAGAATATTTTGAATTTGCAGCTGGCCCATCTAGCAGAAATTGCTCAGTTCTGCCTCCAGGACAATACTCATCCCATTACACAGCAACCTGCTAAATAATATTGCCCCTTCTTGTGTACTCCCTCAATGTCTTTATAGCTTGGTTCCAGATCTGTTTGTGCCATCTTACCAACTCCAATTACCATAGGAAATGGTAAGGCGGCACAAAGAGATCTGGGACAAGGCTAATGTTTCTACTCTCCTCCGCCATCCCTAGAGCTAACATTTAGTAAAGACCACACACCTGAAGTGAAAGGGTTGGCAACATTTTTATTGTAAATTATTTCAAATAAAAGACAAGAGATAAGATTTGAATTTCTGGTTGTGAAAAATAATCCAAAAATGTTTAAATAACAAAAGCAACAACAAAAATATGTACTCCAGTCCTGTATGCAATGATACGTTTACGGGTTTGAAATATGAAAACAACCAATTCTCTTTGCAGTGATTGATTTTAACATTCGAAAGGTTGCTGATGATGTCATGGCGATGACTTCACAGATACTGTTCACATGAAGGCCTGTCGAGGGATCGACTGCTAACCATAACTCTCGACTTCCCATGTTATGTTAAATTATCCAACTTTAAAAATGACAGGGCCGTTGACTGGTAACAGTGTCACTTGTACCTATACTGTGATCAAAGAAACAAAACCCCTAGAACGTACAGTACCATTCCCATTTGACCAAGCCAACATGTACATTGTACAATTGTCACCCCGAGTTCTCTTTGGGTGTGGGTGAGTTAGTAAGGCCACTGCACGTTTGGATTCACGGGTCTGAAAAAAGGTTCTGACAAAGTTAGACACATTATGATAAAATATCTGACTGTCAGAGGTGAGGTGAAGAGAAGATGCAGTGATTGAAAATTCCCTCATGATTGAAAAAGCGTTTGAGATTAGTGAAAGAAAACCAAATGAACCAACTCATGATGACATCTTTCCCTACGCATAAGAATGACAAAGGACAAGAACCATGAGGCCTGAGAGCCTTTAGCAAAACCACTGACAAACAAAGTCAGGTGGGACCTACCCTGGGTCACGTTCATTAGGCATCTAACGCAAGAAAACTGACTGTAAACAGGTAGAAGCTCCTTTCTTCCCCGTTGCAAAAAGTTTCCAATGCGTGCTCTAATGAACATGACCCTGGTGTTCCAGACAAAGTTAAACTCTGTAACGTTGCATAAGCTGTAGACAGACTCCGCAGCACGCTACCATACATTACTCTGTGACATGAAGAAAAGCAGCGAGCTTCCTAGTACCACTGAAGACAAAAGAACAAGGTACCGTAACGCACCAACACAGATTATTTTTGCCGTTAAAAAACATACATACAAAAGGTACTCTAAAAAAAAATATACTGTTAAATATACAGGACATGCATGATAGACATTTACGACAGACCAAAGACAACTTCTGACAGGAAATATTTCCATAAGCCAAACAAAAATATATACGAAACATGGTTAACCTTGTACTGTGTTACACGTTCCCTTTTTGTTGTTAATCCAAGCTCAAGTTTCTAGGCATCAAACGGTTGTTCCTACGAGTTAACAGATACAAATATAAAGAATGGTGCAACTGTGGACCAATGCTGCGTTCACAACTGTCGTTCATACGGGTTGACTGATAAAAATATAAAGAATGGATTGACTATGTGGACTAATGCTGCGTTCATTACCAAATTCAACCTCCCTGATAAAAAATATTTATCACATATACGACTGGGAAGAAAATCCACTTGAAAAAAATCCAACTCATATTTACACTGAAAAAAATTAACACAACATGTAATGTGTTGGTCCCATGTTTCATGTGCTGAAATAAAATATCCCAGATATTTCTCATATACACAAAAAGCTTCTTTTTCTCAAATTTTCTACACGAATGCGTTTACATTCCTGTTAGTGGGCATTTCTCCTTTGCCAAGATAATCCATCCACCTGACATGTGTGGCATATCAAGAAGCTGTTTAAAACGGCATGATCAGTACACAGGTGCACCTTGTGCCGGGACAATAAAAGGCCACTCTAAAATGTGCAGTTGTCACACAACACAATGCCATGGAGTGTGCAGTTGGCATGCTGACTGCAGGAATGTCCACCAGAGCTGTTGCTAGATAATTTAAATGTTAATTTCTCTACCAAAACGTTGTTTTAGAGAATTTGGCAGTAAGTCCAACCGGCCTCATAACCCCAGACCACGTGTAACCACGCCAGCCCAGGACCTCCACATCCGTCTTTTTCACCTTTGGGATGGTCTGAGACGAGCCACACGGACAGCTGATGAACCTCGGTTTGCACAACCAAATCCTTTCTGCACAACCAAATCCTTTCTGCAAACTGTCAGAAACCATCTCAAGGAAGCTCATCTGCGTGCTCGTCATCCTCACCAGGGTCTTGACCTGACTGCAGTATGGCGTCGTAACAGACTTCAGTGGGCAAATGCTTACCGTTGATGGCCACTGACACACTGGAGAAGTGTGCTCTTCATGGATGAATCCCGGTTTATCTGTACCGGGCAGACGGCAGACAGTGTGTATGGCATTGTGTGAGTGAGCTGTTTACTGATGTCAACGTGTGACACATGGTGGCAGTGGGGTTATGGTTCCACAGGCTACAATCAACAGCCTGAACAACTATGCGAAGGAGATGTGTCGCACTGCACAAGGCAAATGTTGGTCACACCAGACACTGATTGGTTCTGATCAACACACAACTTTTTGTGACCATCAGATGCATATCTGTATTTCCAGTCATGTGAAATCTATAGATTAGTAATGATAATGAATTTATTTCAATTATTTCCTCATATGAACTGTAACTCAGTAGAATCTTTGAAAGTGTTGCAGTTATGTTTTTGTTCAGTATACTTTTGGGAAGCTCATCTATCATCCCTGAGCTCAGACTTCTCCCACATGCTGACCTCTGTCACCTACTAAGGAAATTACCTTGATAACAGCGTTTTAGGCAGTTAAATGTAATAAAACATTATTTATAAAAATAAATCAATCTATATGTTTTTTTGAACACTATCATTTGTTTACAAGCATGACAGCTGTACTTTTATTTTAAGGTTGACGCAACTTGTTGCACATTAGCCAATCAGCGTTTCTCAACTAGTTCAAAGCACGTGAATGCATCCAACCGGTATTTACGACTTCAAAATGGGAAATTACCACCTTCCCACTTGGCTATGAACACAGCAATTGTCCTCAGTCTAAAAACACACAAAACAATGAATGGGGTCTAACTAATATATGTGTGTTTGCCTGATTGTAGATCTATCCAATCACATTTGACTACCAGTTAATGTGGGCCAGTGATGAGGATCTAAGGGGCTAGATTGGTAAGTGAAGGGGGATTGTCTAGCTTGTTGTGATTGATTTGCAGTGACATCCCTACATGGTTGACAGATATTTCTAGACTACCGACCACGGTCCCTCTGCATTTCCAGAGAACATTAGAACGTTACTCAATCAAAGTCTAAATCGTTAAAAAGAGGAACAATGCAGTTACCAAAATGTACATGAACGAAATATATACTGTATTTCTCTCCATTTAAAAAAAGTCTATTCAAAATACATTTATACCCTTTTTTCCCAAGTTGACCTCACGATATTGTCCTCTTTGGTGTAAGAAAATTAGCTATTAAAATCTACAGGCTATAAATGTTATTGTACAGGAATGGAAAGGAGAAGGTACTCGAGATCATTGAACTGATCGATATGGGGGGGTTATACTGATACCACGTATCTAAAATGGTGCCATCTGGAATATTCCAAATATGTAAAGTGCTTCGGCATTAGTCCCTAACTCGTGGATGCGAGAGATTGTTACACATACATCCATTATGAAAAATAAGGCAGATCGGTTTCATCCACTTAACTGTACTCTGAAAAACCTACATTTGTTCAAAGCACAGAGGTGGATAGAGGAGGAAGACGAGAGTACAGTTAAGTGGACCCTTTGATAGAAAATGAGAAACAAAGTCAGCTTGCTGTTTAGTCGTAAACGGACGTCAAACAGTGAAGCCCCAGGAGATTGTGAGATTGTTGATTGTTGACGATCGAGATTGAAAACATTTGAGTGAATAAAATGGAGTATTTTAGCAGCCTATTCACACACACAAACACACCCCAACTAATGATGTTGTATGGTCTTTGTGCAAATCAAGTAGAAGACGAGAGCAAGCACATATTCCTCTGATTAGAATAGTGGTGTGTGAGAAAGAGAGAAGGATGGAGACAGACGGGGAGAGCTAGAGAATAAAACTCAACCAAGGTTCTCCTCTTCTGAACCAATGAGAGCTTCTGACCAGGTTCAGGTGACACTTCGCTATTGGACCGTCCGTCCAGTCACGTGGTGGAGGGGGAAGCGGGGGCAGAGCGCAACCTTGGGGGTGTGGGTTCTTGGACCTCGGGCATCGTTCTCAGTGCCAATCCCGACTGTGTCACTCTGGGGCTCCAGTGTAGAACTGTGGCAGGTGGCATACTGCCATTTGCTGGAATGACTGTCTCAGGCCAGACAGACCCACCTAGACTCGTTAGGATGTCCTCCCAACTATCGGATTCTCTCTAGAAAGACAAAGACAAATATTTACGTGGCTGTCTATTCGTGTGTGTGTGTCTGTGTGTGTGTGTGTGTGTGTGTGTATGTATGTAAGTATAGACATATCCATGTATGTGTACAAGTGTGTGTGAGTAGAGACATAGGCATGTGTGTGTGTATAGGCATGTGTGTATACTTACTGGCTGCCGTACTGCGCGGTGCCGCTGCGAGTGTCGTGCTCTCTCTGCAGCTCCTTCAGGATGTGTGAGATCTGCCTCACTGTGTGGAATGTCTCCTTGGAGTCCTGGATGGTGAACAGGGAGTAGTCATCCTGCTCCCTCAGAGGACCCTGGTACACAGCGATGCTGGCACACGCATCTGACCACAGGAGACAATTACATAAGGTCATCATCACAGGCTATCACGGCAAGCTACTGTTGCCAGATTCACACTAAAAAAGGGCCAAACAGAGCCAAGCCAATCAGAGCTGTACTGGGCTGGCCTCATTAGTCATACACAATAGTTGCTGGAACCGAGCTGGAAAGGACAATGTGAAAAGAAAATATCCAAGCCAGCAGGGTACAGTTCAGGTGTGAATCAAGTATCAAAGTGTCATGCATGCTGCACAAGCACACATAGATGCAGAGAAAATGCCTCATGCAATAAGCCACTATAGAAACAAACAATCTACTGTGATAAGAATACTTTTTATATTAATTAGTGTGAAAGTTGGGCGATTGACAGGTAGAATCCCTCTTGCCTTCCATCTTCTGTAGTTTGGAGTAGCTGGAGGTGAAGAGGGAGAAGATTCTCTCCGTCTCGCGGTCACAGTCGATATCCAGCTGTAGGTTAGCCAGCAAGGTACTGGGAGGGGAGACAGGGTCATGTTTATTAAGCACCAATGAGAAAGAAACAGGAAACCGGGACTTGTCCAATAACGCTACAGGGCTCCCTAGTAAATAAGACTGATGTCTGATACAAGTAGGCAGTGATTACGGTATGGTCAATTTCTTTGTTGAAGCAGCTGCTATTTCCTAGGAACTTGTGTTGATATGAGAGGGAAGGATTAGCACCAGTACAAGAAATATGGCGAAAATGCCACCTGGTCGATCAGAGTGCAAGATAGAACCTTTTAGATGGTTCATAGTTCGATGCTCAACTCTTACTAAGTTCTATAAATTGGTCTTTGGGTGCCGTAGCCCAGGAGTAAATTTGACTTTTTTAAAATAACACACAAATAACATTTTTCATAATTCACTCTGGATTGTCTTAGTTTTTAGAAACATATTCCATTTTATTTATAAGAAAAGTGACTCCAAAATGACACAATACATTATTTACCATTAATTTCTATTGGGCACAAAAGAATCTGCAACACAACCAAAACAAAACAGCAAATGCTGTACAGTCAAACTTAATGTAGTCATTGAATGCTATGAATATGGGACCAAATACGTAAACCTTTTACAACACATAAGTGAATTTGTCCCAATACGTTTGGTCCTGTAAAATTGGGAGACTTTGTACACAAAGTGCTGTAATACTGTCACGCCCTGACCTGAGTATTCTTTGTTCTCTTTATATATTTTGGTTAGGTCAGGGTGTGACATGGGTGATGTATGTGTTTTTGTACTGTCTAGGGGTTTTATAGGTTTATGGGGTTGTTTACCATCTAGGTGTTTATGTATGTCCATGGTTGCCTAGATTGGTTCTCAATTAGAGGCAGCTGTTTATCGTTGTCTCTGATTGGGAACCATATTTAGGCAGCCATCATCTTTGGGTATTTTGTGGGTTATTGTCTGATGTTTGCACTCAGTTTTGATAGCGGTCACATTCGTCTTGTTATTTTGTTTGTTTGTTTAGTGTACTTTGTGTTTTCATCTTTCATTAAAAAGATGTATTCACATCACGCTGCGCTTTGGTCTTCTCAATACGACGATCGTGACAAATACCCTCAAATTAAATCTGACAGTCTGCACTTTAACCTCATAGTTATTGTATCCTTTCAAATCTAAAGTGCTGGAGTACAGAGCCAAAACAAGAAAAAAATATGTCACTGTCCCAATACTTTTGGAACTCACTGTATGCCTCTCTATTTATGCGTGGTGATACTTGGGAACAGATTTCCTCAATTAAAATCAATGAGGTCATTTCCTGGTGATTATACAAAGTGTAATAAAATGTTATTGGAGAAGAGCTATTGGGGCGCCCTGATCTAGGGACTAGAGGTTGGTTTGAGATTTAGAGTTGAGTACTCACGGTGTGCAGGGTTTGCAGCCCGGCTGGCTGTCGCTCAGGCTCCTGCAGCAGAGCCAGGCTCCGGCCAAGTAGGCCGAGGGGTGGAAGGTGCCCAGGCGGTCCGGGTTACAGCGGCTCACTTGGCTCAGCACCTCCACCCACTCACTGGCCTCCACGCAGTTCCCCGCCTGCAAGTACAGAGGCTTCTCACGGTGGAGCACCTGGAACATCTAAAAAGGGAGAGGAAAGAGGACCTGTCTGTAACACACATTACATACAATATCTGACAGGCTGGGAATATGGTGTAAAATTAATTGCCCTTTGCACACAATTAAGATGTTATTTTATTTAGTAACAGACACTCATAGGCCACATGTGCATCTGTTCAAATTCAATGCGTAAACTCAAAGAACTTCCCTCACAACTTACATAGGACCACAGGAGTTTCCTGATCTGTTGACCTGACCAGGAAAACCTCTGAGCCTTTGCATTAGCTTATAGTATAACTGTGCTTTACCGCTTACTGGTCAGGTAGGTGGCCAGGGAAAACTCCTGGCTCTAAACAGACCACAATAGACAGTCATGAGACAGGCTGAGGGGGTCCCAAGTCCTGCTTACATTTTTGCGGTTAAAGGCACTTTCGTCCAGTTTCTCCACAGCCTGGATATTCTTCACAGGCATAATGCAGAGTGCTTCTTTCCCTTGGAAAACAAAAAGAAAAATGAAACGTAAATATATGCACACACACAAAATGTCTACATTGGGCTCTCTTACCCTTATATAAAACAGGCTACTGTAACATGTAACAGGGATAGTAGCTAGTCTCAACGACAGAAGGAATCCCGTCTCTGGATAAATGATATGGTAATATTCTTCAACTGTTAAAGAATAATCTGGAACCCACCCATGTCGTCTTGGTCAAGCTACATCACTAGGAGGAACATTGAGTTCTTACACCATGTGACCCTTACTACTAGAAGACGTGCAGCATTACACTTCGCACATACTCGTCCAACAAAAATACAAATCGAGAACATTCTTTTCACAGTCGATAGACCATTTCCAGCGCTGTGTCTGACAAAAGCCCGGGCCAAAACACACAAACCATGCACAGTTATAAAAGCAGTCTCAGTATCAGCTCCTATTGGTATCTCTTCAGTCTCCACCTATCAGCTCACACTCCTTCCCTTCATCTAGCTGATAGAGTGAAGTGTCTGATCCACTGATGATACTTCACTGCACATACAACCCCCCTTTCTTTCCCTCTCCCTTACATATGTGAATCAAGGTGCATTGGGTGTGTGTGATGAATTTTGCCATATCAATCTCTCATTTAAGAGGGAGCGCTTTTCTCTGCCTGCCACCTTCCTCTTCCTCCGCATTGCCAGTGCGACGGACCCCCCGACCCTGCCACGCATACCTCCAGCACCATCAGGTTCTCTGCATATCTCCTGCCTTCCAGTTCAGTGCTCACACACACACACACACACATACTTCAGTTCATCCCCGGACAGCAGGCTACAAATCACTGAAGTGGTAAACACAGATCTTCACTACTCTGGCAACGTTACTGCATTCTGTACAGGGTAGCCTAGTGGTTAGAGCATGGCCCTGGCCTGACAAGGTACAAATCTGTCGTTCTAACCCACTGTTCCTAGGCCGTCATTGAAAATAAGAATTTGTTCTTAACTGACTTGCCTGGTTAAATAAAGGTAAAATAAAACATTTATGTTGTTCCTCTCTCGGAGTCGTTCCAATATCCAACAGGAGTCCCAAATCTAGAGCAGAGCTCGACTCAATGAATGATCTAAATCCCAATTAGAAATGCACTTTAATACAATGTGATGTTCAATGTGCTGCATTGTTGCCAGTAGCATTATGTCTAGGCAATCAGATGGATCAGAATGTTCAGATGTGCATGGTTCTCTTCACAATTTTACTGAAATCTCCTGCCAATATGAAAAAATTAAATCATGCACACAAACTAGTCTGAAAGTGAACCCAGACACATTTCAGCCGAGGGCAACACAACTAGGTTGCGTCCCAAATGTCCTTCTCCCTTCCATTACAAATTGAAACCCATATAATTATTATTTTTTTAAGTTGAGAGACAGCACACACTCACAGCAACATGAGACTTAGTTCAAAACCTCCCAAATGCCTTTCAAACTTATTTTTTATCACAGATTATTACTAACCCCAAAACAGCACCATCAGAGCCCATGGTGCTTCAGCTGCACTGCCCAAACCCAGTTGTCACTGTCATTTTAGAGTGACACCAATCTAGAGGCTCCATCTGTCTGCCTGTTCTGCTGTAACAGAGCCAGCATTGCGGTGGCAGGGCACAGCTCCAGAGACCACTCCAACACACACAAAAACACACACATAAATGAACGTGCATGGGTAACAACATCTATGCTTATCTAAGGCATGTGGTTGTGGAGGAATGAGCAAATGTTGTGGGAGTATAGAATACAACCTACAATCTCCCAAACCTACACACCAAATACCAAAACTTGATGAATTAACAACAGGAAGTTGGATCCTTCACCAAACATGTATTTTCTGATGATTATCAAATAAATATTGTTTAAATTGCAGCTGTTTGCATGCCCCACATTTCTTTTCAAACCATGTTCTGAAGTGCATCCTCGGTCAATAAAATAATGGAGTTAAACCAAGCTAACTCCCTATGGAATTCAATATTGATGCATACGCTGACAGCAGGTTTTCCACATTCCAACAAAAACAAAATGAATGGATAATGAAATGTGTCAAGACTGACCGTTGACATGGCGGTAAAAGAGGGGGGGGGGGAGACCCTCCGGAGAACAATGGATCTAGACTGGATTCTTTCTTCAAAGAGTTCATGTGAGTTTACTTTGCTCCAAAGACTTGAGAAGGACGAGGAGAAGGATTGGCTAGAGCTGTAGGGTCCGTTGCCCTGAGTCGAGTCCAGGATTTACATGAAACAAACTTTCAAAGATAGCGTAGAACGACAGACACACAAACTAACATTCACAAACTGACACACATACAGCTGCAAGCAGATACACACGTGTAGGCAGGCCCAACCCTCGACCTCATTATTATCAACACTCAACAGCCTCCTCTGTGTTGCTCTCCACATCCTCCATTCTGTGGTGACTAGGGGAATGAGGGGCATGGTACAAAAAGTAATAAGCGATTGGATCGTGTATTACCAAATCAGAGTACCAAAGTCAATGAAGAATTATCAAACCTCTGCTTTACCTACATGTGTTCTGTGGGTAAAACATACTCAGATCCAGATTCATTGTGGAGAAAAAAAACTAACATCCGTGGGTGTGGCGTAGCATTTGGCCAAAGCAAGTCTGGGTAGACAGGCAACCATTCTATCACACCCCTGTGAAGCAGTAGGTGCTGTTGTGGTAACATCATTTAGGTCTGATGATGTGATTGGAAGTTGACCAATAGAGACTGTTAACTGAACAGTAATGCTATTTGAAGAATCTCAAATATATTTTAATTTGTTTAACTTTTTGGTTACTACATGATTCCATGTGTTATTTCATAGTTTTGATGTCTTCGCTATTATTCTAAAATGTAGAAAAAAGTCAAAATAAAAGAAAAACCCTTGAATGAGTAGGTGTGTCCAAACTTGACTGGTACATATGATGAATATTCCCTTACACATACCTCCCTAGCCCCTTGACACGCACCAAAACTCACACAACAGAGTGGATGAGGAAATGAGCCTTGGTAATTGTTGAGAAGAGTGCTGAGGGAACATTCTTGGTGGAGCGTGCCATGGACCTGGGAGCAGCAGTAAATTAACAGAAGGTTGGATTTGGCTGGGGCCTGTTCCAAACAATTTACGTAACTGATTGAAAAAGATTACTTGACATTTCAACAATAATTAGAGTGGAGGGAAAAACAAAAACAGTGTTACACAAGACCTTCGGCTCGTTTATGCAACGTCCAGGCTATCACACCATGTACAATATGGCTGGAAGCGTCTGGCTGCTATTGGCTTTCATAGGACTTAGAGATCAGAGAGGTCTGACAAAGTCTAAGCAGATCAGAAGACTTGACTTGGAATATGAAACAAATGAACTCGGCCTATATGAGCTTATTGCAGATCTCCCGCCATCAGGTTAAGTCTGATTACTAGAGGCTTGATTTCAACATGCCTTGTTGTCATTGGGGACAAAGCAGAGCTAGATATGAAGTCCTCTGATTTGCTCAGCTTCAATTTCTGACAGTCGAGCCAAAAACCACAAAATGTGCCAACTAGAAGACTATTTTTTGTGTAATTGTAGGGTCGTTTTTCATACCAGCATACTTTGACCTCAAATTTTGTGCATGGTACACAAAGTGAGAGCAGGTTGGCAGGTCTGGTGTATGCGCAATACTGATATGGCAGCAGCCCCCAGCGTCTCATAGCCACCCTCTCTTCAAGAATTACAGGAGCCTGGCAGAGAAACCAGGAGCCTAGTGTGTGTGTGTGTGTGGCTGTGCTCCACTGAGGTGAGCTGAGGAGTAGAGTACAGGACACCCGCCAGGTAGGCTCCACTATAATGACCAGGCTTCTCACTCTCCCTCCTCTTCTGCCGCTCTCTGGCTGGCTCTCATTATAATGAACAGAGCTTACTTCCTGCATTCCTCCCCCTCTCAATGGGAGACCAGTGGCCCGTAGATAGAGCTCCATATATTCACCATCTCCCCTGGGAGATAAAAGCTAAGAGCCTTGTTCCAAACAGTGTTGTATGTCTAGAAAATCCACAATTTCAAAACAACTGGCTAACCTGGCCCATGGAGGGATCTGGTCCAACACTGCCCCCTATGGGGGACTCTGTGGTGGTGGCGTGTGTGGTTATGAATCTGTGTGAGTGTGTGTGCGCATGTCTCACCTCTGTGCTTGTGGTAGGAGAGCTCCCTGTTGGTCACTCTAAGCCACCTCTTCTTAAAGTTCTTGCCGATGCGTTTCCTTCCCTGGGCCCGCTTCTGTACCTCCCTGTAGTAAAATAAATATAGACTTGACATTGACACAGTAAGTTTAACTTTACAGCCAACAACCCATTTTTATGTGTAGCTTTCTTTATGAACCAGAAATATATATCAAAGTCAATGATCCCTCTTAGTGACAAACCCCTCTGGTCAGCTCAAACTCAAGTCACCTAACTTTTTACATTAAAGATTTAGTCCTGGACTAAAAAGCACTTTTAGTCCAGGAAACAGGCACAAAATCTTTACCCCATGAGCCAAAACCCAAATTAAATTGTATTTGTCACATGAGCCGAATACAACAGGTATAATACAACCTTACCATGAAATGCTTACAAGCCATTAACCAACAATGCAGTTAAGAAAATAGTTAAGAAAATATTTACAAAAGTAACACAAATAACAATGGGGCTACATACAGGGGGTAACGGTACCGAGTCAATGAGAAGGGGTACAGGTTAGTCAAGGTAGCAGCAGTGTAAAAACAGGGGGGGGGGGGCTTCCTATGACACCGCCGAGTATATAGGTCCTGGGCTGTACGCACTACCCTCTGTAGCGCTTTACAGTCGAATGCACAGTAGTTGCCATACCAGGCGGTGATGCAGCTGGTCAGGATGCTCTCGATGGTGCAGCTGTAGAACTTTGAGGATCTGGGGACCCATGCCAAATCTTTTCAGTCTCCTGAGGGGGAAAAGGTGTTGTCGTGCCCTCTTCACGACTGTCTTAATGTGTTTGTACCATGATTGTTGTCCACATCCCCAACAAACTAAGAACTTCAAATTCTCAACCCACTCCACTTCAGCCCAGTCGATGTGAATGGGGGCGTGTTCGGCCCTCCTTTTCCTGTAGTCCACGATCATCTCCTATGGCTTGCTCACATTGAGGGAGAGGTTGTTGTCCTAGCACCACACTGCCAGGTCTCTGACCTCCTGTCTCATCGTTGTCGGTGATCAGGCCTACCACTGTTGTGTCATCAAACGTAATGATGGTGTTGGAGTCGTGCCTGGCCACGCTGTCGTGGGTGAACAGGGAGTACAGGAGGGGATTAAGCACGCACCCCTGAGGGGCCCCTGTGTTGAGGATCAGCGTGGCAGATGTTGTTGCCTACCCTTACCACCTGGGTGCGGCCCGCCAGGAAGTCCAGGATCCAGTTACAGAGGGAGGTGTTTAGTCCCAGGGTCCTTAGCTTAATGATGAGCTTCGTGGGCACTATGGTGTTGAATGCTGAACTGTAGTCAATGAACAGCATTCTCACATGAGTGTTCCTTTTGTCCAGGTGGGAAAGTGCAGTGTGGAGTGCAATTGAGATTGCGTCATCTGTGGATCTGTTGGGGCAGTATGCGAATTGGAGTGGGTCTGGAGTTTCCGGGATGATGGTGTTGACTTGCGCCATGACTACTGACATGAGTGCTACGGGCGGTAGTCATTTAGGCAGGTTACAGGGCCTTAGGCATAGGGACTATGGTGGTCTGCTTGAAACATGTAGATATTACAGACTCGATCAAAGAGAGGTTGAAAATGTCAGTGTAGACTAGAGGTCGACCGATTAGGATTTTTCAACACCGATACCGATTATTTGAGGACCAAAAAAAGCTGATACCGATTAAAATCTGCCGATTTTTAAATATTTTTTATTTGTAATAATGACAATTACAACAATACTGAATGAACACTTATTTTAACTTAATATAATACATCAATAAATCAATTTTGCCTCAAATAAATAATGAAACATGTTCAATTTGGTTTAAATATTGCAAAAACAAAGTGTTGGCGAAGAAAGTAAAAGTGCAATATGTGCCATGTAAGAAAGCTAACGTTTAAGTTCCTTGCTCAGAACATAAGAAAGCTGGTGGTTCCTTTTAACATGAGTCTTCAATATTCCCAGGTAAGAAGTTTTAGGTTGTACTTATTATAGGACTATTTCTCTCTATACAATTTGTATTTCACATACCTTTGACTATTGGATGTTCTTATAGGCATTTTAGTATTGCCAGTGTAACAGTATAGCGTCCATCCCTCTCCTCGCCACTACCTAGGCTCGAACCAGGAACACATCGACAACAGCCACCCTCAAAGCAGCGTTAACCATGCAGAGCAAGGGAAACAACTACTCCAAGTCTCAGAGCGAGTGACGTTTGAAACGCTATTTGCGCGCACCCTGCTAACTTGCTAGCCATTTCACATCGGTTACACTAGCCTAATCTCGGGAGTTGATAGGCTTGAAGTCATAAACAGCGCAATGCTTGAAGTACTGCGAAGAGCTGCTAGCAAATAAACGCATGAGTGCGCTGTTTGAATGAATGCTTACGAGCCTGCTGGTGCCTACCATCGCTCAGTCAGACTGTTCAATCAAATCATAGACTTAATTATAACATAATAACACACAGAAATACGAGCCTTAGGTCATTAATATGGCTGAATCCGGAAACGATCATCTCGAAAACAAAACATTTATTCTTTCAGTGAAATACGGATCCGTTCCATATTTTACCTAACGGGTGGCATCCATAAGTCTAAATATTGCTGTTACATTGCACAACCTTCAATGTTAAGTCATAATTACGTAAAATTCTGGAAAATTAGTTCACATTGAGCCAGGCGGCCCAAACTGTTGCATATACCCTGACTCTGCGTGCAATGAACAAGATAGGTGACAATTTCACCTGGTTAATATTGCCTGTTACCCTTTCTTTTAGCTAAATATGCATGTTTAAAAATATATAGTTCTGTGTATTGATTTTAAGAAAGGCATTGATATTTATGGTTAGGTACACATTAGAGCAACAGTCCTTTTTCGCGAATGCGCACCGCATCGATTATATGCAACGCAGGACACGCTAGATAAACTTGTAATATCATCAACCATGTATAGTTAACTAGTGATTATGATTGATTGATTGTTTTTTTATAAGATAAGTTTAATGCTAGCTAGCAACTTACCTTGACTTCTTACTGCATTTGCGTAACAGGCAGGCTCCTCGTGAGGCAGGTGGTTAGAGCATTGGACTAGTGAACCATAAGGATTGCAATATTGAATCCCCGAGCTGACATCGTAAAAATCTGTCATTCTGCCCCTGAACAAGGCAGTTAACCCACCGTTCCTAGGCCGTCATTGAAAATAAGAATGTGTTCTTAACTGACTTTCCTCGTTAAATAAAGTTGTAAAAAAATAATTATATATAATAAAATAAAAAAATTGGCAAAAATCGGCGTCCAAAATTACCGATTGACGATTGTTATGAAAACTTGAAATCAGCCCTAATTAAATCGGTCGACCTCTAGTGTAGACCCTTGCCAGTTGGTCCACGCATGCTCCGAGTGTACGTTCTGGTAATCCGTCTGGCCCCACGGCCTTGTGAATGTTGACCTGTTTAAAAAGTCTTGCTCACATCGGCTACGGAGAGCGTGATCACACAGTCGCCCGGAACAGCTGGTGCTCTCATGCATGCTTCAGTGTTGCTTGCCTCGAAGCAAGCATAAAAAAGGCATTTAGCTCGTCTGGTAGACTCGTGCCACTAGGGAGCTCGCGGCTGTGTTTCCCTTTTTTAGTCTAATGGTTTGCAAGCCCTGCCACATCAGACAAGTGTCAGAGCCGGTGTAGTAGGATTCAATCTTAGTCCTCTATTAATGCTTTTGCTGTTTGAGAGCAGTGCGGAATTTCTTATAAGCGTCCAGATTAGTGTTCCACTCCTTGAAAGCGGCAGCTCTAACCTTTAGCTCGGTTCGGATGTTGCCTGTAATCCACAGCTTCTGGTTGGGATATGTACGTACGGTCGCTGTGGGGACGACGTCGTCGATGCACTTATTGATGAAGCCGGTGACTGAGGTGGTATACTCCTCAATGTCATTGGATGAAACCCAGAACATCTAGTCTGTGCTAGCAAAACAGTCCTGTAGCGTAGCATCCACGTCATCTGACATGTCCGTATTGAACGAGTCACTGGTACTTCCTGATTCCTGCTTACAAGCAAAAACTTTGGCAGGAGGACAGAATTATGGTCAGATTTGCCAAATGGAGGGCGAGGGAGAGCTTTGTACACGTCTCTGTGTGTGGAGTAAAGGTGGTCTGGAGTTTTTTTTTTCTTCCTCTGGTTGCACATGTGACATGCTGGTAGAAATTAGGTAAAAACGGATCTAAGTTTACCTGCATTAAAGTCCCCGGCCACTAGGAGCGCCACTTCTGGATGAACATTTTCTTGCTTGCTTATGGCCTTATACAGCTCGTTGAGTGTGGTCTTAGTGTCAGCTGGATGTGAGCCACTCACCCCTCTTTGAGAACCACAGAATCCTCCACCCCGCTGGACTCCTTACTGACGTTGGAGGAGATCTCGTCTAGGAACTACACACAATGTTAGAGGGAAACATCATGCAAAAAAAACTAACATGGAAAACTGATTTACTAACATGTGGTTGGTAAAACCCTGAGTTTTGACACGTGGTCTACAAAATCTAAATCTACAAAATATAATGTAATTGGAAGGTTCACAACCAACAACTCACTTTTTTTACTTTTCCAATACATTTGTCTTCTTGGAATGATTTGAAGAAATCGTACATGTAGGATTCTTTAAAACTAGACTAAAGACAAAAACACAGACAAAAAGTGTTACTTTTGTTCAGAGCAGACCTACAGACAACCCACGGGGCAAAAACTGGTTAAATCAACGTTGTTTCCACATCATTTCAACACCCAAAAATCTACATGATGATGTTGAATCAACATGGAAAACTAATTGGATTTGCAAAAAGTCATCAATAAGGGCATTGTCTTTTTTGTTGTTGTCGACTTTTAACATAAATCCAATAACATGGTGAAATGTTTTGTTGATTTGACGTTGAATTCACATTAGTTGACAACTCAACCAAATGTTTATCAAAAATAGACCTTCAACTGATGTGCCCAGTGGAAATGAATGATATGATAGACATGTTGACTGACTGATAGACACACAAGGGAAGATTGATAAATTGATTGGTGGTCATGTTGACAGGCTGATAAGACAGATATACATGAATACATACCAGTTTGTTTTTGGACAGGCTACCCCAGCTCCCCAGAGTCTGGATGGTCTTGGAGATTAGAGTGAGTGTTCGGGAGACCTCTAGGTCCTGACAGATGAGTGTACAAAAGACGTCAAATACCAGGGTCATGTTTTAAGGCACCAAACGGAATACTTTTTTATAAACGGGGAGGGACTAGCTGTGCTTGTCCAATAACTTATTGTCAATTACAAACACTCATTCTCATTGCCATTTCAAAATGTTTTTTGTTGTTGTGTTTATAAATCTGTTGCGTGGCCTAATGAATATGACCGTTTATATCACAAAAATGTGTTTCCCAATCATCATTGCGAAACACATATTTCAGAAATCAGTGTAAAAACAGTCAGCTTATGTGAATATGCATCAAAACATTTTTTGGAATCTAATCAAGTTTCTCAAATCAGTCATGGGGACCCTCATTTTTGTTCTAACCCAGTACTAAACACTCCTAACTCAGTCGATCAAGGGTTTGATGATAGGTTGAGTATTCAAATCAGGTGTGTAATTTCTGGGTTAGAATAAAAATGTGCTCTCCCCGAGCGTCCCCCAGGAATTAAATCAGAAACACTTATGTAATCTACCCTTCCAAATATGCAATTTTTTAGATTCAAGAATTACTAAAGATTTTTGTCTTGTTCAGCCTTTGTCATCTCTTATTATGGAACAGTTATTTTACTAACATAAATCATTTGACAAACATAGCAAATTTGGGTAGCCTACAAACCATTCCTCCATTTTGGAAATAAGTGAAATTCCAATGTACATGCATGTAATTACATCATTGCATGCAACATGTACAGTATATGTGTTGTATGCTGTAGGCCTAAAATGAATGTACATTTCACATTTAAAGCCACGGCTACTTAGTTCTGCTGTGCTAAATGGCTTCTTTGCATGCTTTTTAGTCAGCCCTGGTTTCAAAGGAGTTTCAGCTTGCCACAGAATTCTCCCCGTTACGAAAGGGTCCAACTGCTCCCTTCACCTCCATCTGAAGATGTTGTTTTTCTTTGTTGCTGCTGTGGTCACTGCTGGAGCGATTTGTTCATGGAAGAGTTTGATATTTGGGATGTTCTTTTGGGATGTTCAATTCTTTTTTTGTTGTAGAATGACTGAGGTCGTCACCTGTGATTTTTATTTTTAAAGAACATCTTACTCAAATGCATGAAAAGGGATAGTGCAAGATTTTGGCAATGATCCCTTTTGCAACTTACCTAGAGTCAGATGAACTCATGGATACCATTTGTCTCTGTGTGCAGTTTGAAGGACGTTTAAGGTAGTTTCGCAAGCCTTTGCTGCTAGCTGTTCCTATAACTAGCTGCTTCCAAAGACTTCAAGTCACTGTGCTAATGCTAGTTAGCAATTCAGTCACTGTGCTAATGCTAGTTAGCAAATGCTAACTTCAAACTACATGCAGACATAAAAATGGTATCCATGAGAATCTTGCACCAACTCTGGGAAAGTAGAAAAAATGAGAGGCGTTGCTGCTAAATGAATATAGGGGGAGCACTTCACGTCTAAGTAGCTATACCATATCACTACAGCGTAAACACAAGGGATACCTCCGATGTGACACCAAAGTAAAAAAATATAGACACATGGGCGTACTCACAGGATGGTGTGGGCGGAGCTGGAAGGTGTGTGGCGAGAGAACAGCGACGGCAAAGAAGCGCAGGAACACGAAGCTGCTGACCGCCGAATACTGGACATGAGGATCATCTGAAAGGGGAGAGGAGGAAGGGAGAGGAGGAGACAGGTGAACGAAAACGAAAACCAAAGCTCGGCTTGCTCCCTGTCCTTATCCATTGACTGCTCAATGGTAAGAAAACAAGGATGTCGTTTTTTGTTTTGGGTGAGCTATCCCTTCATACATACTACGGGACAACCTCCTGCACTTTAGTCAGGCTTCTGGCTCCACCTCATGGTGGACATGGTCTCTACAACATACTGCTTACTGATGGAAGATACTTTATATATAAAAAGGACTCTGATAAAGTAACTAGATAATACTTGGGAAAGACTGGCATAATATTACTGTATCTATCATCTTTTCTTTTGGGTAGAGACCTGGACCAGTCTACACAAATGCTTATAACAGGATCTACACGAGATCAACTCGATATTTGCGGTATGAAAACATCTCAGAAACATTTTTGTGGTTCGTGGACGTTCGCTCTAATGTGATGAGGCACAGTAAGTATCGATGAGAGAGCTGTGACTGAGGAATAGGGTTACAAAACTCCAGAAACTTTCCAGGAAATTTCGGCAAACCACCAAACTGAGTTTTTTTTTTAAACCCGGGAACTTTGGAAAGTTTTCCAGGAATTTTGAAATCATGCTGAGGATGAAGAGGTAGGATGATGGTGAGTAGAGAGAATAAAGATGCACGTGATGCCCTGCTCACCTGGGAACCGCTTGGAGGCCAGTTGCCGCAGCGAGCGGAACACGTCACACATGAGCGGGGGACAGCTGGAGCTGGATTGGGTGATGGACGAGAACACCTTCTGAACGTACCCCTGCAGGTTCTCCTGGAGAGAGGACGGACACACACGTTGTGAACACACACACATACACACACGTAACTTATTAACACTTCATTCTGTATACCACCCCACCACTACACAATACACTGATAGACAGCTTGCGATGCACCGGACAAATGTATACTGTACCTTGTTGACCTCAACGTTATCTCCCTCTTTCAGTTTGATCGGGTCAATCTCACAGGTTTTGTTTGATTCACAAATCTACAAAAGAAATTGAAGATGTTATGCTGAGTTTTGAATGCATTTTCAAACATGTTGTTCCTAGGCTAATGAGCATTTATGATTTGGTTCATAGCACGGCTTACTTCTTCGGATCTGTGTTAATCTATGATATAATCAATTTGCTCACATCATTACCTAGGTAACATATGATGTACATTACCTCATCCAATACAGGCTTCAGAGTGACCGTCAAGTAGCTCCGCCCTACAATCTTCATCATGTCGTCGATGCAGCGTGTTGCCAGGGAGTTGCCACGGAAAATGGTGTTGGCCTCCCTAGACAGACAAGACGGGGTTCAGAGGTCAGGATACCTATTCACTTTATTGAGCACTACTTTTGTCCAGAGCTCATAGGGCCGAGGAGAAGTGTGTACTACTCACTGAGTGTTCTCCAGCTCCAGGGCAGCGATGGCGGAGACGAAGGACACCAGGCGGCTGTGGTGGAGTAGCAGGCGGACCACGGGCAGCACCGCCTCATACCTCTCCCTGCAGATGTCCCCCAGAATGTGGGCCGCTGATGCCGAGATGGGCTGAGACGGAGAAGAGCGATAAAGGCACCATACCGTGAGCGATGATTGGTCAGCCACTAATGGTTATTGTTTGACTGCAATTTCACATGTATACAGCCAAGACTCATGACAAATTACTGGCAACGGTATGGAATACAATGTGGGGGCTGTGGGAGATGTTTGACCGATTGTCGGTCCTACGTGTCCTCTATTGTACACTCACAACTTTCTTCCTTTAAGGGATAGTTCAGGATTTTGGCAATGATGCCCTTTATCTACTTCCCATTTTTATGTCCAGTATGAAGGAAGTTAGAGGTAGTTTCGCGAGCCAAAGCTAACTAGCGTTAGTGCAATGACTGGAAGTATCAGCTAGCAATTCCTTTAAGTTCCTTAATGACCATTCAGACAGACCGACAGACAGGAGCAGGTATGTGAATTAGACAGGTCTGAGGTTAGCACCTTAATGTCTGGGGACTTGAGCAGCAGCGTGCGGAGCGGTGTGTAGCAGGCGGATGGCAGCACATTGTCTTCTGTGTAGGTTACGTTGAGCCTCAGAGAGCCCAGGTCGTCTGTCTTGGACTTCCCGTTCCCTTTGGGCTGGAGGAGATACCTGTGGACCAGGGGAAAGACAAAAACAAATAAAACAACAAAAACACACCCAGTCAGTTATACAGAGTGATGGCCAACCGACACATTTGTTTTTGACAGTGGTGAGTTGGGTTGCACATTTGCCAGAATTTCACAACCCTAGTTGTGAGATGCAAATGATACTCATTTCGTATGTATAAACTGTATTCTAGTCAATGCCACTCCGACATGACTTATCCTGATATTTATATATTTCTTAATTCCATTATTTTACTTTTAGATGTGTGTGTATTGTTGTGAATTGTTAGATACTACAGCACTTTTGGAGCTAGGAACACAAGCATTTCACTACACCCGGAATAACATCTGCTAAATATTTGTATAGTTGTGGGTCAGTATGTAACGATCATCTCTCCCTTTCTCTACACACTAGTCTCAAGGCCCTCATGCCAAACGCATAGATCAGTATCTGCATAATCCCTTATCACCTAGATGCGCGCACACACACTGTTTACAGAACGCCACCATCGTAGTGTTCAAAGCAGTCTGAGGACACAAAGGAAGGAACCGGTCAAAAGTTAACACAGATATAGAGTTGCTCGACTGGGGGACAGGATCAGGCACAGGTTAATCTCCAGGTGCTACACAGAATTGTTTATCATTTTGAAAACAGCTGTTTGAAACCACTGTTTAAAGCTGGTGGACCAAAACCGAAAGCAACTTTCGGTTTTGGTCTACCAGCTACAAAAAAGCTGTAAAAACTATATTTGTTGTGTTACAATTTAGACGGTACAATGATTCCCTACACTATTCAGTGCTTGTTTTCTCAGATAAACTGAAATTGAGCTTAGAGTATCGAATTTTAGCAACCAGGAAATGATTTCCACTAGATAAAAGTCAGAACAGTTTCCCCAGTTCGACAACAGATGCCGCTCCGGCAGGAGAAATCAATAAGAGCATTTTACAGCCAATCAGTGCTGAGGAGTATTTCTGTCTGTAATAAAGCACTTTAGTGGGGGAAAACTCGCTCTGATTGGCTGGGCCTGGCTCCCCAGTGGGTGGGCCTATGTCCTCCAAGGCCCCCCCAGTCATGTGAAAGCTGTAGATTAGGGCCTAATTAATTTATTTCAATATTAATTTCCTTATATGAACTGTAACTAAGTCAAATCTTTGAAATTGTTGCATTTATATTTTTGTTCAGATGAATAAGACTACATGGGGGGGGGATGGATCTACGCGGAAAGAAACTCAGCACTGTGAGGGGTGTGACGTAGGAGCGTCGGATTCTGGTGGCTGATAAAACGAGGCGAGTAGCAGCAGAGTACGTAAGAGCCTCTGTGTCACGTCCCCGTATCTGTCCTTGTCATCTGCTAAATCAGCCCATTCATGTCAGATAGCTAGCTAGCGCTGCAGTCAGATTACATTCTTCAGGTTTGGATTAGAAGCAGCAACAGGCGTGTGGCTGCGTGCAGTGAGTGCACAACGTTTGCATGTGAGACAAGCGTGTAAAAGTCACCCAATTAAGTGCGTATAAGGAATAGGATGCAATCAGTGCCTTTGAGTGTGTAGTTAGAAGTGAGAGCTGTGGGCTCCTATGGGCACGCGAATGCTACATGCACCTTTGCATATTGGTGTGTCAATACGTGAAATCTCCCAAGTTAGTGTGAGAAACCTGGTTCGGAAGCATCAGGAAGACAAATGTGCAAGGTGAACCTGCGATGTCACCGTTCTTACCAGGCCCTGTGAATGTGGTCATTTCGTAGAATCTTGACAGATACCCGCGTCTCCCCAAGGAAAACATCCTGCGCCAAATTCCCATTGTTCCACAAGTCAACTCTGCAGAGGAGCACAGAGAGAGATATTCCAATCACACATACTAATTGAATGTGGTATTTGCAAATACACGTTAACTTTCATTTTCTCTACAAATAAGGGACCAATGTCCCTTCCCTTTCCAAACATACCACTTCACCATTGGCTGACTGACACACACAGAAAACACAACCACATAGATATCTTAACACAAACACAAAATACACTTAAGTGTTGGTCTTTACCTGTGTGAAGTATACAACTTGCAGTACACTTGAAAAATACACATGCGATTAAAATCACCTCAAATCCAAACCTGAAAGTCATGCGTGCGTGTTTACCTCTCTGCCCAGCCTAGTCTTACCCCACTGTAAACCCAGTGAGCTATGTGTCAGTCCGCTGTAAGTGATGCAAACAGAGACAACCCCCACAGATCCTTAACCACCATTTTTGCATTACACACTACACCTGTTGTGACAAACACAATTACAATCAAATCTGATTTAATTCAAAACACCCTGATAACCCTCTCCTGACTACAGATGACAAGTCACTCCAGAGAGATGGAGGTATGGTGGTCTGTTTGCCAGTGTGGGGAAAAACCAACCCACAGATGTTCAGTCAAAGGTCAGAAGGAAAATGGAGGGAAAAAGAGAAGTAAAAGAAAGAAGAGAAGAGCGAACATAGCAGAAAGATATGGGAAAAATAAGAGAAAATTGAAGGAAGAAAGAGGAAAGAAAACAAGAGAGGAATGAAAAGAAGAGGAAACAAGAAGAGATGGCACACTCACTTGATCTCCAGCTTTTCAATGTCTTCCTCCTCTACTTGGAAATGAGACTTTTTTGTGTAGCTGTTGGGCCTTGTGACCTGGGGACATCAACAAGACGGAATTTACATCAGTCTTCTCCAGCAAATAACAACTCATGAATTGTCAAAAATCAGACAGACACCTAAGTTGCATTCATTAAGGCATGCAACGGAAAATGGTTGAAATGTTTTTGGAATGGAAAACTAATATGAGCATTTCTTAATGGACAAGTCCTGGTTGTCCCTTCCTGTTTTAGTCAGTTTTCTTAAATTTGGAAGAAAACTGAGATGACATGAGCTGCCAGATGTAAAATTACATTTACCTCAAAGTAAAAAGTTTCCTCAAACTGAGGGTCACTGGTCTTCTTTTTCACCTTTGTTTTCTTCTGGTCAAACCTAAGGAGACAGAAGAGTCAGAAATATACTCAAACCTTTCTCATGGGGGTCTACATGAAAGAATAAAAAATTAAATAATGCCTAAAATTGAAGTGAGCCCGTAATTATGTTCCACTGCAGAGGGCGGTATTCGAGTCTTACCTGGCAGGCCCAACGAGCGAGACAGTGGCATACGGGTCACAGTTCTGTCCACTGATCAGAGGCAAGCCCTGGCATTCTATTATCCTGGGAGAGACAAAAGCAACAGGAGATTGACATTAGTGTTTCTCAGGTCAATTTACTGTGTTCTGACTATCTGACCTACCACTCACAATGTGCCACATAGATGACATATGCATGCTACAAAAACTGTAAAACATGCACATGACATTTTTGTATGTTCATTAAAAAAGGGAAATGTCACAATTTTTAAACTTCCTATTCATCACCTCCAGCACCACCCCTAACCAACATGTGAAAATGGCACATTTCTATGTGAAGTAAAAAAAAGATAGAGGAAGATACATTTCCAGTGCATTGTGTGATTTTAACCAATTATGAGTAGTCCTTACCTACTAATGATCTAATAAAATCGGTTGAGGATGTCATTGGAAACACTTATCTTCCTCAATCTTTTTAACTATAAAACATAGAAACTTGCCATTTTCACTTACAATACATGACCAAAAGTATGTGGGCACCTGCTCATCCCAAAATCTGCTCATTCCAAAATCATGGGCATTAATATGGAGTTGGTCCACCCTTTGGTGCTATAACAGTCTCCACTCTTCTGGGAAGGCTTTCCACTAGATGTTAGAACATTGCTGCAGGGACTTCCATTCAGCCCCACAAGAGCATTAGTGAGGTCGGGCACTGATTTTGGGTGATTAGGCCTGGCTCGCAGTTGGCGTTCCAATTCGTCAAAAACGTGTTTGATGGGGTTGAGGTCAGGGCTCTGTGCAGGACAGTCCAGTTCTTCCACACCAATCGAGACAAATCATTTCTGTATGGACCTCACTTTGTGCATGGGGGCATTGTCATGCTGAAAACAGGAAAGGGCCTTTCCCAAACTGTTGCCACAAAGTTGGAAGCATAGAATGATCTAGAATGTCATTGTATGCTGTAGCGTTAAGATTTCCCTTTACTGGAACTAAGGGGCCTAGCCCGGATCATGAAAGACAGCCCCAGACCATTATTCTTCCTCCACCAAACTTTACCGTTGGCACTATGCAGTCGGGCTGGTAGCGTTCTCCTTGCATTCGCCAAACCCAGATTGGTACGTCGGACTGCCAGATGGTGAAGCGTGACTCATCACTCCAGAGAACGTGTTAAAACTGCTCCAGAGTTCAATGGCAGCGAGCTTTACACCACTTCAGCAAATGCTTGGCATTGAACATTAGGCTTGTGTGAGGCTGCTCGGCCATGGAAACCCATTTCATGAAGCTCCCGACGACCAGTTCTTGTGCGGACGTTGCTTCCAGAGGCAGTTTGGAACTCGGTTGTGAGTGTTGCTACCGAGGACAGATTTTTACACGCTTCAGCACTCAGGGGTCCTGTTCTGTGAGCTTGTGTCGCCTACCACTTTGTAGCTGAGCCGTTGTTGCTCCTAGACGTTTCCACTTCACAAATAATAGCACTTACAGTTGACCATGGCAGCTCGAGCAGGGCAGAAATTTGACGAACTGACTTGTTGACAAGGTGGCATCCTATGACAGTGCCACGCTGTGTGCTCAATTATATACACCTGTCAGCAACATGTGTTGCTGAAATAGCCAAATCCACTCATTTGAAGGCGAGAGGACAAGTACATTAGTGTCTAGTTTGAGAAACAGACACCTCACAAGTCCTCAACTGGGAGCTTCAGTAAATAGTAACCGCAAAACACCAGTCTCAACATCAACAGTAAGTCCCTCTGTGTTCCTTTGCGCATCTTTTCTTTTTATTGACCAGTCTGAAATATGGCTTCTTCTTTGCAACTCTGCCATGAAGGCCAGCATCCCAGAGTCGCCTCTTCACTGTTGACGTTGAGACTGGTGTTTTGCGAGTACTATTTAATTAAGCTGCCAGTTGGGGACTTGTGAGGCATCTGTTTCTCAAACTAGACACTAATGAATTTGTCCTCTTGCTCAGTTGTGCCTCACACTCTTTTTTCTATTCTGGTTAGAGACAGTTTGCATTGTTCTGTGAAGGGAGTAGTACAAGATCTTCAGTTTCTTGGCAACTACTCACATGGAACAGCCTTCGTTTCTCAGAACAAGAATAGACTGAGTTTAATCAATCCCACAAATGCTAATGCTCCTGATGCTCTAAAGTTGTTCTGTTTTTTAAAAGAAGCAATACAACAGTTTTCAGCTGTGCTAACATACTTACAAAAGGGTTTTCTAATGATCAATTAGCCTTTTAAAATGATAAACTTGGATTAGCTAACACAATGCGCCATTGGAACACAGGAGTGATGGTTGCTGATAATGGGCCTCTGTACACCTATGTAGATATTCCATTAAAAATCTGCCATTTCCAGCTACATTAGTCATTTACAACATCTACACTGTATTTCGGATCAATTTGATGTTATTTCAAAAACAGACAAAAAAAAAAGTGATTTTCTTTCAAAAACAAGGACATTGTTTTAAATGACCCCGACCTTTGAACGGTAGTGTAAATATTCAGACCCTCTGCTTTGAGACTAGTAATCAGTGATGTAAAGTACCTAAGTAAAAATACTAAGTACTACTTAAATAGTTGTTTTGGGTCTGTACTTATTTTTGACTACACTACATTCCTAAAGAAAATAAATGTACTTTTTACCCCTTACATTTTACCCTCACACCCAAAAGTACTCCTGACATTTTGAATACTTGCAAGGACAGAAATAGTCTAATTCACTTATCAAGAGAACATCCCTGGTCTTCCCTACGGATCTGGCACACTGTTTGTGAAATTTGTCTGAGTGTTGAATTGTGCCCCTGGCTCTCAAAAAAGTGTTGTCTGGTTTGCTTAATATAAGACATTTTAAATTATTTATACTTTGATACTTAAGTATATTTCAAACCAAATACTTTTAGACTTTTACTCAAGTAGTATTTTACTGGATGAGTTTCAATTGAGTCTTAAAAAAAAAAAAAGTATGTTTACTTTTACTCAAGTATGAAAATTGGGTACTTTTTCCACCACTGCTCGAAATTGAGCTTAGGCGCATCCTGTTGCCATTGATCATCATTGAGATGTTTCTACAACTTGGAGTCCACCTGTAGTAAATTCAATTGACTGGATATGATTTGGAAAGGCACACACACACACACCTATCTATATAAGGTCCCACAGTTGACAGCGCATGTCAGAGCAAAAACCAAGCCAAGAGTTCGAAGGAATTGTTCGTAGAGCTCCGAGACAGGATTGGGTCAAGGGTACCATAAAATGTCTGCAGTATTGAAGGTCCCCCAAAACACAGTGGCTTCCATTCTTAAATGGAAGAAGTTTGGAACCACCAAGACTCTTCCTAGAGCTGGCCGACCGGCCAAACTGAGCAATCTGGGGAGAAGGGCCTTGTTCAGAGAGGTGACCAAGAACCCGATGGTCACTCTGACAGAGCTCTAGAGTTCCTCTGTGGAGATGGGAGAACCTTCCAGAAGGACAAACATCTCTGCAGCACTCCATCAATCAGGCCTCTATGGTAAAGTGGCCAGGCAGAAGCCACACCACAGTAAAAAAAAAAAAAAAAAAAAAGACAATACAGCCCACTTGGAGTTTGCCAAAAGGCACCTCAAGACTCTCAGACCATGAGAAACAAGGTTCTGGTCTGATGAAACTAAGAACTCTGAACGCAAGTACGGACCAAAGTAGAGAGATCCTGGATGAAAACCTGCTCCAGAGCACTCAGGACCTCAGCCTGGGGTGAAGGTTCACCTTCTAACAGGACAACGTCCATAAGCACACAGCCAATACAATGCAGGAGTGGCTTCGGGACAAGTCTCTGACTGTCCTTGAGTGGCCCAGCCAGAGCTCGGACTTGAACCTGATCGATCATCTCTGAAGAGACTTGAAAAATAGCTGTGCAGCAATGCTCCCCATCCAACCTGACAGCGCTTGAGAGGATCCGCAGAGAAGAATGGGAGAAACTCCCCAAATACAGGTGTGCCAAGCTTGTAGCATCATACACAAGAAGACTTGAGGCTGTTAAAGCTGCTAAATGTGCTTCAACAAAGTCCAGAGTAAAAGGTCTGAATACTTGTGTAAACGTGGTCAATTTATTTTTGATATTTTTTGTAAAAATTTCTAAAAACGTGTTTCTCCTTTACCGTTATGGGGTATTGTGAGTTTTATTTATTTTTGTTACCTTTATTTATACAGGTTTTTTTCTCATTGAGATAACATCTCTTTTCCAAGAGAGACCTGGTCCTGGACCTGTGTAGATTGATGAGGGGGTAAAAAAAACTATTTAATTAATTTTAGAATAAGGCTGTAACGTAGCAAAATGTGGAAAGGGTCAAGGGGTCTGAATGCACTGTATGTTGATGTTCTGGTGGTGATGGAGATGTTAAGTTGTCAAGTTATTTTTTTATTTTATTTTTAAAGTAAGGCTAGTGCACTTTTACAACAAGTATCCAACTGACAAAACAAATCTCGATTGAGGGTAGCAGCACATCCTGACTGGGCAGGTCATATTTCCAGAATAAGGGCTAGATAAACACTAGACAGGATGCAATGCAAATTAGTAGCACAGGACGCAACCAAACGTGTGAATGAATGAACAAATGAATAACAAATTAGCCAACTGTCAGAGAAGAGACAGGCAGAAAGACAGGAAGTGTAGGCATGGTTTGTCTAGGGCATAGGGTGTCATGACAATATTCCCAAACCACTCACTCAGCCATGGGACTTATAAACAGCTATCTATGATGCTGTAAGAATGACATCGCCATAGCCCAGTAAGTGCGTGTAGCAGTGACACAGACAACAACAGTGCACAAAGTGACGCAAGTGTGTGTGCCTGTGTGAGTCCTCCCTAGGGTTGCAAAGGGAGGGTATATTACTGTAAACTTTCTAAGTTTACCAGTAAACTACAATAATTTTGTTAACTTTCAAGGTTTTTTTGGGGGGGGGTTTGGGTACTTCAGATTATCACACGTCTAATTATCCCTGGCCCTGTGAGGCCTTATCACATGTAAAACAATTAAATAATAACATTTTGAATGACAAACATTCATCCTAAATAAACCATAACCTTTAAAAGCATTGGTGTTTAATATATAAAATACATATTTTACACACCTATTTCACTATGTATTTGTTTAGCACATTTTTTTGCCATCAAACTGGTGGCAGTTGTGAAAAAAGCTGGAAGAGTTGCAGAGTCCATTGAAAATAATGCCATAGTTGATTAATGCTTTTTAATAATTAGGCAATATTCTCTTGAACCATGTGGGCTATCCACTAGAAACTCATGGACACACACGGAGTGTAAAAACATTAAGAACAACTTCCTTATATTGAGTTGCGTACAGGGGGGCTCGGGCTCGTGGTAATAGCTGGAGGGGAATATGTGGAATGTTATCAAATACATAAAACACAATGGTTTCCATGTGATTGATGCCATTCCATTCTCACCGTAACAACGCTGCTGGGAAAAATGAGAATGGCGCCGAAGGAAATGGCTGCCATTTTACGATCCTGTAACCATGTGTGTTTTTTGCGTTATTTGCAACTTATTTTGTACATAATGTTTCTGCCACTGTGTCTTATGACCGAAAAGAGCTTCTAGATATCAGGACAGTGATTATTCACCCCGTACTGGAGGAACACTTTTTCTTCAACGAGTCAGACGGGAAGGACTTACATCAGATGCACGACAAGGCCCTCATCCAAGTCATTCGCAGGAGAAAGAGGTATCGAGGATGAAGGTCCGGGTGCCTTGTAAGGATCAATCGCGGAGAGGGTAATCTACCCCTACCATCAGTCCTATTAGCCAACGTACAATCAATCGATAATAAAATAGACGAACTACGATCACGTATATCCTACCAACGGGAAACTGAAAACTGTAATATCTTATGTTTCGCCGAGTCGTGGCTGAATGACGACATGAATAACATACAGCTGGCGGGTTTTAAGCTTTTTCGCCAGGATAGAACAGCAGCCTCTGGTAAGACAAGGGGTCGCAGTCTATGTATATTTGTAAACAACAGCTTGTGCAAAAAAAATCTAAGGAAGCCTCGAGGTTTTGCTCACCTGAGGTAGAGTATCTCATGATAAGCTGTAGACGACACGATCTACGAAGAGAGTTTATCTGTATTTTTCGTAGTCATCTATATACCACCACAAACCGATGCTGGCGCTAAGACCGCAATCAATGAGCTGTACACTGCCATAAGAAAAAAGGAAAACACTCAACCAGAGGCGGCGCTCCTAGTGGCCTGGGGACTTGAATGCAGGGAATCTTAAATCCGTTTTTCCACATTTCTACCGGCATATTAAAATGTGCAACCAGAGGGGAAGAGAGGAGAGGGGGAAAAAAATAATAAAAACACATCTAGACCACCTTTACTCCACACAGAGACACGTACAAATCTCTCCTCGTCCTCCATTTGACCATAATTCTATCCTCCCGATTCCTGCTTACAAGCAAAAACTAAAGCAGGAAGCACCAGTGATTCGGTCAATAAGAAAGTGGTCAGATGAAGCAAAGGCTAAGCTACAGGACTGTTTTGCTAGCACAGACTGGAATATGTTCCCGGGATTCTTCCAATGGCATTGAGGAGTACACCACATCGGTCACCGACTTCATCAATTAAGTGCAATGATGACGATGTCGTCCCCACAGTGACCGTACGTACATACCCCAACCAGAAGCCATGGATTACAGTCAACATCCGCACTGAGCTAAAAGGGTAGAGCTTCCGCTTTCAAGGAGAGGGACTAACTCGGAAGCTTAAAATAATTCCCACTCTGCCCTTGGACGAACAATAAAACAGGCAAAGTGCCCATACAGGACTAAGATGGAATCCTTCTACACCGGCTCAGACGCTCTTCGGAAGCTTGCAAACTATTACAGACTACAAAAGGGAAGCACAGCCGCGAGCTTCCCAGTGACACAAGCTAAATTACTTCTATACTCGCTTCTAGGCAAGTAACACTGAAGCATGCATGAAAGCATCAGCTGTTCCGGACAACTGTGTAATCACGCTCTCCGAAGCCGATGTGAGTAAGACCTTTAAACAGGTCAACATTCACAAAGCCGCAGGGCCACAGGAATTACCAGGACGTGTACTCCGAACACGCTGACCAACTGGCAAATGTCTTCACTGACATTTTCAACCTTTCCCTCACTGAGTCTGTAATTCCAACATGCTTCAAGCAGACCACCATAGTCCCTGTGCCCAAGAACATTAAGGTAACCTGCCTAAATGACTACCGACCCATAGCACTCACGTCTGTAGCCATGAAATGCTTTGAAAGGCTGGTCATGGCTCACATTAACACCATCACAGAAACCCTAGACCCAATCAAATTTGCATACCGCCCCAACAGAGCCACATATGATGCAATCTCTATTGCACTCCACACTGCCTTTTCCCACCTGGACAAAAGGAACACCTATGTGAGAATGCTATTCATTGAATACAGCTCAGCGTTCACCATAATGCCCTCAAACACCATAGTGCCTTCAAAGCTCATCACTAAGCTAAGGACCCTGGGACTAAATACCTCACTCTGCAACTGGATCCTGGACTTCCTGATGGGCCGCCTCCAGGTGGTAAGGGTAGGAAACAACACAGCTGCCATGCTGATCCTCAACACAGGGGCCCCTCAGAGGTGCGTGCTCAGTCCCCTCCTGTACTCCCTGTTCACCCATGACTGCATGGCCAGGCATGACTCCAACACCATCAAGTTTGCCGATGACAACAGTGGTAGGCCTAATCACCGACAACGATGAAACAGCCTATAGGGAGGAGGTCAGAGACCTGACCGTGTGGTGCCAGGACAACAACCTCTCCCTCAACGTGATCAAGACAAAGGAGATGATTGTGGACTACAGGAAAAGGAGGACCGAGCATTCCCCCATTCTCATCGACGGGGCTGTAGTGGAGCAGGTTGAGAGCTTCAAGTTCCTTGGTGTCCACATCACCAACAAGCTATCATGGTCCAAACACACAAAGACAGTCGTGAAGTGTGCATGACAAAGACTATTCCCCTCAGGTGACTGAAAAGATTTGGTATGGGTCCCCAGATCCTCAAATAGTTCTACTGCTGCATCATCGAGAGCATCCTGACAAGTTGCATCCCCGCCTGGTATGGCAACTGCTCAGCATCCGACCAGAAGGCGCTACAGAGGGTAGTGCGTACGTCCGAGTACGTCACTGGGGCCAAGCTTCCTGCCATCCAGGACCTCTATACCAGTCGGTGACAAATGAAGGCCCTAAAAATTATCAAAGACTCCAGCCACCCAAGTCATTGTATGTTCTCTCTGCTACCAGCAACTACCCCCAAGCCATAAGACTCCTGAACAGCTAATCAAAATGGCTACCCAAACCACTCTTTTACACTGCTGCTACTCTCAGTTTATTATCTATGCATAGTCACTTTAACTCTACCTAAATGTACATATTACCCCGACTGGACCATGATAGCCCCTGCACATGGACTCTGTACCAGTACCCCCTGTATATAGCCTTGCTATTGTTATTTTACTGCTGCTGTTTAATTAAATGTTACTATTATTTTCAAAAAAAAAAAAAAAGTGTTTAGGGCTTGTAAGTAAGCATTTCACTGTAATGTCTACACCTGTTGTATTCAGCACATGTGACAAATAGAATTTGATTTGATCATTATGAGCCGTCCTCCCCTTCAACCTCCCCTGATTCAAAGGCACTTAAATGTTTAGTCTTGCCCATTCACCTTATGAATGGCACACATACACAATCCATGTCCCAATTGTCTCAAGGCTTAAAAAGCCTTCTTTAACTTGTCTCCTCCCCTTCATCTACACTGATTGAAGTGGATTTAACAAGTGACATCAATAAGGGATCATAGCTTTCACCTGGATTCACCTGGTCAGTCTGTCATGGAAAGAGCAGGCATTCTTAATGTTTTGTACACTCAGTGTATATTAACAGTGAATACTTAAAAATAAAAAAAAGTTATTCAAGTATAAATTGCCCAAGTCACCATAGATTAACAGAAAATATGGCAATTACCAAAGATACTGGTAACTTTGGTAAATGAGCGTTAGCTTTGCCACCCTAATCCTCCCACAGTGACAGGGCAGGGTAGAGGGCCATTAACAGTGAAGAGGTATCGATGACAAACCGTGGTTTTGAGACACCAGCGGCCACAGAGGTGGGATCAGTGCTAGAGTAGTTTCCTGTCGAGAAGCCATCACTTTCTCCTCATTAACCTGCTCGCCGCGGTTTGAATGAGTGCCGACGAGCAACATCATCCACTGACTAACACACACGAGATGACGATCTCTTGGAAATGCACAAACATTCACGCAATGACAAAGGAAGTGCTCAGGGACAGCACTACAGTAGGATGCACTGTCAAACTCCAACAGAGGAGACACAGGTTGTTTGTGAGAGCTGTGTGTCTGTACAGTGTGTGTATGTGTCGACTGGAGGATGTTGAAAATGAACACAGCAGAGGTGAATTCCAGAGTAGGAGAAAACAGCTGCGGTAAGGGAACGGAAGAGAGGGTAAACCATGGTTGGGTCTCTGGGCTCTGGCTCCTTAGAGCCTGTTGGTGCCTGACTAGGAGGCTTTATGGTGTTGGGTGATCTAGCCCAGACAAAGCCAGAAACAAAAGGCTGTATTGACAGCAAATAAGATTGCATAGAGAAAGTCCACATATGTTAATGTACTTGTGTTAAAGTCCTCCAATGCTTCTTGAGGTAGTAGGTGCACCTAACCACAGATCTAGGATCAGATTATATTATCCCCCCATCCTAACCTTACCCACTAGGGAGAAGAAAACAATCTGACCCTGGATCAGTATACTCACCGGACCAGTAGCTGCTGGCACATGGAGCCGTTCTCTATGATCAGTTCATTCAGACGCATCTCCAGGTGGACCTTTCCCTAGGATGAGAGACATCACAATATCGGAGCATACTGAGAGTCAACAGGATTTTGTCAGTGTTTCTCTTATCAACATTGGTGATAAATGCCAGATCCTATGCAAATGAGTACTATATGAAAACAAAAGGGAAAAAAAGTTGAGTAGGTGTGTCCCATTCCTTCATTCACTCTCAGAGGGAGAGGTACAGGTAGAGCACAGTATTTTGCAAGTCAAAGTTACCAAATGAGTAAAATTCATCTATTATATGAATCTATTCACAAGACATTCTAAATAAGCCATGGCTGCTGTAACAAGGGGTACTACAACAGAGAGGCCTGGTTCAAAGGTGTCCTCTCTGAACATACGTTTATAATTGACTTTTAGAGGTTAGGTTACATTCATAGTGCAGCCTACTCTATGAATGAGTTAAACATTCATTCTAAAAGTGGTGGATATGAGTAAGGTCTTTGGCTGACTCCTAACCTCCCCAGTCTTTCTCTATGGTGGCTTCAGGTTAGTAGTGGTTGTGTGTGATAAGCCACAGCTTGCTGACATGTGAACCAACGCTCAAAGTCTTTATCAGGTCGGATGTGGTGAAGGCTGCTGCCTCGCCTTCGGAAGTGGCAGAAAGAGGCAGAAAGAACAAAAACAAACAGAAAAATACCAGCGAGCACTTACTCTCCCCTCCGCAGTACATTACGAGTTGAGCTCAGATAGTGATTGCTGTCGCTTACGTGGTCGCTAATGGAAGATAAGCCTTGGCCATCATGGTGAGAATTACCCTGGCATGCCTGCTGGGCTGAGCTAATGTCACCAGGGTCATGTTTATCAGACACCAAACGAACTACCTGGACTAAGAACTACCTGGACAAAGGTTTTTTTGACACATGCCCTAATGAAAGCAACCGGAATCACTGCCACGCACCTTCAAAACATGTCTTGGCCTGTATTGTACTGTACTGTACTGACCCACGTACAAGTAGCCACTTGGCTCAGATCTAGGAACAGATTACCCTCCCCAAGCCCTAAACTTAAGCATTAGGCCAGGAAACCCATAAAGGGCGATTTCTAAAAGGGCAACTTCAACATACTTCAACCGCACAGGAGATAGCACCTCTAACCCACTCCTGCTCTTCTCACCGATTGCCAACTGCACTCAGTTGCTACATCAATTTCAACCCCTTTCGCAGAGAGAGAGAGAGAGAGAGAGAACACAAGCACACTGCAGTCCATCACTGATGTAACAAGACTTAGAACACCTACTTCGGAGTGAGTCACTGTAGCAAACACTTCTCATGATAGCCTAGACTAGGGCCACTCCGCTACAATTGTTTTCACATATGACAACGTGACAGTGGCAGGAGGTAACAACCTTGGGATTCTGCAGAGGCAGAGAGGGGGAGAGAGACCAGTTAGAGAGAGAGAATAGTGAGAGAGAGCTAAAGAGAAAAGTAAAGAAAGGGGTGGAGAGCAAATGAGAGAGAGCGAAAGAATGAGAGACAGGGGAGAGTGTGGGAGGATACACTTCCTTAGACACTGTAAAAGGAGCCCTTTGAACGGCGGGTTTGCAACAGTAAATAAAAAAATTAAAATGCTGTGCGTTGTGAAATACCTAGAGAAGACGAGCACCGTGTTTACAGCGAGAAGAGCGAGACTGGAACCAGAAACATTAGGTTCTACCCATGTCCATCTCCCCCACACATCTCTCTGAATGGGGAGCTTGTAAGCAGCATAGTTCATTTCAAATCAAATATGGCTGCTCTCTTTGTAGAGGATTTAGCCTAGCTAATATTGTCCTTGTCTAGTGTTGCCCAACTGACACTACGCCCACAGACACACACACACAGCCAACTCGGCTCAGTGTCCTTCCGTTCTTCCTGGACTCAAGCGGTGTCTCTTGTTGGGGAGGCAGCCCTGGTCATCTTCAGAGTGAGTTACTGTAGAAAACCACTCCTCAGAATAGTCCAGACTAGGGCACCCGCTAGACATGAAATGCTACAACTGGAGTGAAATAGGGTTACATGGAACTGTCCTACACAGCCTACAGTGATTGGGTAACATGTCTGCTGGCTTAGGTCTGTTCAGGATGCTGTGGCAGTAGGACAATTTCTTTTTTTTTAAATGCCACCATTATGTAACCGTAGCTTTTCAGCCATGGCGGACGCTTAAAGAGAGCATCAAATCAAGTCAATTTGAGTGTAAGACCAGCAAAAGGATACATCTTGGAGAGCAGAAGTCCTCTTTTTTTTTCAGTCTTTCTGTACCCCCCCCCCCCCCCACTTTGAGCCAGAAGTCCTGACATCAGAAAAACATTTTCTCAATTTTCTAAAAAGTGCATCCTCTCCTCATCACTAATCTGAAAGAAATGACTAGGTGAAAGCCAACCAATGAGCTTCCACCATATTGTTTTCTCCAGTCATGTCTTTTCTAAATCAGTGCAGATGAAGGGAAGGAGATGATGTGAGAAATGATTTATAAATGAATTGAGCTAGAGCCTCAGTGGATCAGCCCGGTTACCAAGCCTCTCAGCCCAGTTACCAAGCCTCTCAGCCCAGTTACCAAGCCTCTCAGCCCAGTTACCAAGCCTCTCAGCCCAGTTACCAAGCCTCTCAGCCCAGTTACCAAGCCTCTCAGCATAGACAGAATACAACAACAGGATGTGGGGAGGTGGTGTCTGCTACAGAGACAGTTGGACCAAGCCAAATGTCTGACTGGTGACTAACTATAATCAATAGCATTGGACACCTTTATGGCGGCTGAATGACCGCGTACAAGAAGAAGTAGCACAATGACTAGAAGTTGAGCTTTTCTCCCCAAACCAACTGGGTACATATAAAGATGTCTGAACACTGACACCCACCTGGACTTCAGAGTTAGGGTCCACGGGCTGCAGGCCAAACCAGTGCTCCTTCCCACTGAATTTACACAGTTCCTCCTTCCGGATGGACACTTTCCCTGAAAAACACACATGGACAGACAGAAGTCAACATATACTTGGAAATCATCCAGCTGAAAGCATAGGGTAGCTGTGTGTGTGTGTATGTATGTATATATGAGTGTGTGTCAGTTCCTACTCACCGACAGGCAGGTCCCTTTGAAAAACACCCTTGGCGAATACGTAGAAGGACAAACACTGAAATGGTCGTGGGATCTCAAAGTAGAAGTCCTCGCCATAGAAAGGGCTGAAAAACAACCACACAGGAAGTCGTTTTAGTGAAGAGCAAAACGCCATCTTTAGGCTACGTTCAGAGAACAGGCTGACCTCTGTGGAAAGGAAACATTTACTGAAAACTTTGTTGGCTTTTGATTGGAAAAGGTTTATGACTGATTAGCCTGATCCTATAACTGTTTTTGGAGTTTTGCCAAACAACTTGTGACAAGGAGCTGGCAAGACAAACAGATCTGGGACCAGGCTACTTTTTGAAGGGACAGAAGACAACACAAACCAAGGCCTTATGCATAGACCGCCCTCCATCAGCAATCATTAAACAGCAGGTGCTAAATATAGCCTAGCGCTGTGATGGCCAGGTCTCCTAGGACTGACTGACCAGCATACAAGTGGCTTGGAAGAGCAGGCCGAGAGGGAGAGGGTGCCAAGCAGCTGTACCATCCAGCTCTGACCGGGGTCATTTGTGTTCAGTAAAAGGCATGGGCCGACAGGAGAGAATGTTTTGAAAAGGAGCTGTTGCAACCTAACCTTGTCCAATTAGATTTTATTTTTTTAGATTGGGTCTCGCTATCAGTCCTGATCCCAATCTCAACTGCTTAAATCTATTCTCTCCTCCCCATCAATTTCACAGATGGGAAAAGCATTGCTAGGTGAAAACAATATGGTGGAAGTGCATCACTAGGCTGGCTTCACCTGGTCAGTTCTTTCAGATACGTACAATGAAGGAGGCGAGGACAGATGTTTTAAGACAATTGAGCAAGAGCCCTGAGCCTAACAGACAGTTACATACTTGCCACTTATATTTTCCAAGACAATACATTTATGGTAATGTACCATAACTGCATAGTTACTAGCCTGTTACATGGTTATTATGCTACATTGTTACCTTGGTATGAGTCCTATTTTATGTAAAGAGAAGCCAGAATGGCTGTTAGCTGCACCATTATGCAGCCTTCTCAAAACAGTAGAAGCTAAGCAGGTTTAAGCGTGGCTAGCAGGTGTATGACAGACTAGTATGAAAACAGGACAACTGACAGACATTTGTAACCATTATCTAAATAAAGTCAAACAGTGCTAATAACATTATGATCTGTTCATAAAAGCAGTGTTCAAGTAAGGCTACCCTCTATGCAGTATTGCATGGTTGGTGAAATGTTTTGCCTGTCATTTCCACAGTGAGGGTTTGGCAACACTTCCAGGCTACAGACACCCACGCACCCTCCAGTTTGTGCACATAATCACATGGAATTACGCACTTGTAGCCTCCACACACTGGCTCACACACACATACACAGTACCTCCTCTTTCGATCACACACACTCTCCTCTTTCGATCTCCCGTTCCCTCCCTCTCAGACAGAATACGGGTGTAAGCATTAGTCCAAACAGTTGGGTTTTTCAAAGAAAACAAGTTTCTATTGGACAAATTCAGGTAGGTAGGTCCCTCCCAATTTCGCTTAGTTCAATTCCATTTAAGAAACGTTTTGCAACAGAATCGGCATAATGGATAAACCCTAGATTCAACAGAACACATCCTAACCTTAAAGAACAATTCCACTCAAAATATTTTGGTATTTGCTTCATTAGTCCACTTTTGATACAGTCCCAAATGTTTTGCTTTTCAGCAATCAAGATATAGAACTTCCAAAATTCAGAAAGTGTCATAGTATCATTGTACAGTGCCTCTTTCTGTATTTGGAAAGGTTTTCTATAGTTTGAGTGGTATTTTCCTTTAACATCCCCATAAATATAGAGTAATGTGGTACCGGTATAGCCACTACACTAAAATTGTTTTCATATGACAACTTTGTGCAACATGACAGTGGCAGGAGGAAACATCCATGGGATTCTGCAGAGAGAGAGATTCTTAAAGCCATATGAAAGGCCATGCATCGAGAGAGAGAGAGCGTGGGAGGATACACTTCCTTAGACACAGTAAAAGGAGCCCTTTGAACGACGGGTTCGCAACAGTAGAGAGAAAAAAAAAAAAAAAGCTATCCGTTGTGAAATACCTAGAGAAGACGAGCACCGTGTATTTACAGTGAGATGAACGAGGTTCTACCCGTGTCCATCTCCCCCACACATCTCTCTGAATGGGGAGCTTGTAAGCAGCATAGTTCATTTCAAATCAAATATGGCTGCTCTCTTTGTAGACGACATAGCCTTGCTAATATTGTCCTCGTCTGGTGTTGCCCAACTGACACTACGCCCACACAAACAACTCAATCCTTCGGTTCTTCCTGGACTCAAGCTGTGTCTCTAGTTGGGGAGGCAGTCTGGTCATCTCCAGGTTACAATAAACATATAAGCTAAAGTGTTAAGTTTTCAATGGTGTTACATGACACCACATCGATGGTGAAAAACATTTCAACATTAGGAGAGATGGTAAGGAAAGGATACTGTTATTGGCCTGCATAATGACATCTGACACAAAATGATCAATGCAAAAAGATCTGGGCCCTGCAGGAAGAGGATGTTACACATCAAATGATATCACCTCATGCCAGCAGCCATGACAGTAGTGCAACATAGGCTAACATGACAAGAGCAACATCTTCACTGCCCTGTTCTTGCAGGGTGTGCTGGAAAGTATTCAGACCCTTTGACTTTTTCCACATTTTGTTACATTACAGCCTTATTCTAAAATTGATTAAATTAATTGTTTTCCTCATCAATCTACACACAGTACCCCATAATGACAAAACAAAAACAGGTTTTTAGAAATCTTTTCAAAATGTATTAACATGTAAAAAACAAAAATACCTTATTTACATAAGTATTCAGACCATTTGCTATGAGACTCGGAATTGAGCTCGGTGTACCCTGTTTTCATCGATCATCATCATTGAGATGTTTCTACAACTCAATTGGAGTCAACCTGTGGTAAATTCAATTGATTGGACATGATTTGGTAAGGCACACACACACACCAGTCTATATAAGATCCCAGTTGACAGTGCATGTCAGAGCAAAAACCAAGCAATGAGGTCGAAGGAATTGTCCGTAGAGCTCCGAGAAAGGATTATGTCGAGGCACAGATCTGGGAAAGGGTACCAAAACATTTCTGGGGCATTGAAGGTCCAAGAACAAAGTGGCCTCCACCATTCTTAAATGGCAGAAGTTTGGGACCACCAAGGCTCTTCCTTGAGCTTGCTGCCTGTCCAAACAGAGCAATCGAGGGAGAAGGACCTTGGTCAGGGAGGTGACCAAAAGCCCGATGGTCACTCTGACAGAGCTCCAGAGGTCCTCTGTGGAGATGGGAGAACCTTCCAGAACGACAACCATCTCTGCAGCACTTCACCAATCAAGCCTTTATGGTAGTGGCCAAGCGGAAGCCACTCCTCAGTAAAAGGCACATGACAGCCCGCTTGGAGTCTGCCAAAAAGCACCTAAAGGACTCTCAGACCATGACAAACAACATTCTCTGGTCTGATGAAACCAAGATTGAACTCTTTGGCCTGAATGCCAAGCGTCACATCTGGAGGAAACCTGGCCATCATGCTGTGGGGATGTTTTTCAGAGGCAGGGACTGGGAGACTATTCAGGATCAAAGGAAAGATAAATGGAGCAAAGTACAGAGAGATTCTTGATGAAAACCTGCTCTAGAGCACTCAGGACCTCAGACTGGGGGGCGAAGGTTCACCTTCCAACAGGACAACGTCCCTAAGCACACAGCCAAGACAACGCAGGAGTGGCTTCAGGACAAGTCTCTGATGATGGAGGGAGATTGTGGCCCAGTTGGTAGAGCATTGCCATAGCAATGCCAGGGTTGTGGGTTTGATCCCTGGGCGACCCATACGTAAAATGTATGCACACGGCTGAGTCGCTTTGGATAAAATAATCTGCTAAATGGCATAGGCTATATAATACTACTAAATGGTTGTTACCTGAGGCTCTTGTCAAACACCTTGGTCCGGAACACCTCCTCCTGGTCCAGGCTGATGGTGCAGAAGGTGCAGAGGTCCCGCTGTCGGTTGGGCCCCGAACAGGGACCCAGGTTCTTGCCTTCACCTGCAGAATATGGAGGAGAGGGTCAGAGAGGCAGGTGGGGCTAATGTGGAAAACAGACTTATGACACCTTGGCAATTATGTCTATTTCTATCGACCTGCTGTTAATATGGTTGAGAATACTAAATGTGAACATTTAAAAATCAGCGCTGTTCAATTCCGGTCCTGGAAGGCCTAAACACTTCTGGATTCTGTTTTTCTACCTGGTAGTTCATTGCACTCACCTGGTGTTCCAGGTCTGAAATAGTCCTTTATTAGGAGAGGATGAAAACCAGAAGTCGTTCTTATGTCTCTCCAGGACTGACATTGAACAGCCCTGATTTAAATAATAAAAAAAACACCCTAATGTTTCAACTGAAGTTTGTTCAGTTAGGACTTCTTTGAAGATTTATTTTTTGATTTCGACAACTTCATGATGTGGCATGTAGAGGCCTAGTAATTGAATTTATGTATTCAGCCTGGATAAATGAGGATATGGAACTCAGGATTCCCTGAGTGGACTAAAATGGATTGTGTGAGTGACAGTAAGCCTGGTTGGGGTGGCAAGGTGTGGGGCGCACAGGGTGGATGTGGCCTAAATTGAGAGTTGAGCATCACGTAAGATGTGGTCAAAGACACAGCACATCAACTTCCTCCCAGCATGCTCCTGGCTCTGACAGTGGATTGCTGATTCACAAATGTGAAACACCTCGGAAATCTCCAGCCAGGTAAACTGCTTGCACCTGGATCAACAGCACAGCAGCAAATGCCCTCTAAAATGGATATACTACAGCACCATAAGGACTGCACACTACAAGTAATAGAGCTTTGTGTTTACATCTGCTCTATAGAGCGCTACCAGGTTCCTGTTTGCATGAATTCACAATAAACACTGTACTTTCATTCAATTCCAAAAAGACTATGACATACAGTAATAAATAGTTTCACACATGACTAAATCAAAACAATATTAGTATGTCTCTCACAACTTTCACTGAGTCCAATGTGTGAAGCTGTGAATCACAAGATTATTCCGTGTGAAGTGGTTGACAGCAGTCTAAATTGGTCCGAGAGGTCAGGAGGGATATATAAGGGTGAGCAGACTTTAATGGGGAAAAGCCAGAGTCAGGGATCAGGCTCTTTAACAGGTTATTAATATGTCTAATCCCAGAAAAGGGCTGTGAAAACCTACAGCAGAGCCCTGAGCTACCACTAAGCCCCGGTGAGCCTGACATGCAGGGGAGTTCAAGCCCTTGCTAACCTCCTCAACGCCATCCTCACAAAAAAAAGCACTGGTCGCTGTGGAAATGGAGGCAAGAGGTCAAAGAGCAAACGCCACACTACTACAAACTTCTCTGTTTGTACTGAATAGACTACAACTTCCATTGACACTTTTTAGTTTAAGACATAAACAAAAACCCCAAGAGGAAGAAGAAAGGTTTCATAAGATGGCAAACAGTTTCTTACCAAGGGTAGTTCCTCAATTTTTAAAATCTTGCTTCCTGGGTGCTCATCAATGCATGGTAGTGAAACTTTCATTTGTTTTGCAGCCGTTGTCTGTGCACACGCGAGTGCATAATGCGTTCATTTATTTTGCTTATATGCACACCTATGATGACTTTGTGCTGGTGTGCATGTCAACATGTGTGCTTGTTTGTACATGCATGATAGCATCTGCAGAAGTGAGCATCAGAGCCAGAGAGGGGGGGGGGGGGAGTATTGGTACTGGTACAGTAGTCTATAACCAAGGGCTTCTAATGATACAGGTACTACGATTAGTCCTTTTTAAAATTGTCCAAGTGAAAACACTGATCAAATCAGGAGTCACATCTATCAGACCATTGAGATAACCTCAGATATGTTTGCAAAATTCGTACTTTACTAGACTTCCTGAAATCAAGACAGGTTTATGTACGCAATGCTAATTATGTTGTTTTCTCATTTTGCAGTAGATGGACAGTGTGCATGGTCTTGTTCTCTCTCTCACAGCCACCCTTACAAAGCTGACAGTATTGTATATGTGCCAGTAACATTCCATCAAAAGATCCTGTTGCCATACTGTGCTCATTCAAAACTAACAAACTGCCTGCATATAAAAGCCAGGTGCGTGTTTAGGAACTCAAGCAAATTATTTTCAAATGGTCTTTGACAAAGTTACTTAAATATCTGCCTATAGGCTAGCTGTTAATCACAGATGCAAGTCATGAAATGACATCCTTTATAGAGGATAATGATGGATGACCATTTGGAATTGTGTTTAGGACCTCAAGAAGTCTCTTAATTGCAACAAAAATGCATGCATCTGACATTCATGTGAAACAAGTAATATCAGCAATCCATCTGTCTTTACGATTATGACTTTTTGCACAGAACTCAACGAAATTACTAAGGAACTTTTATTAATTCAATTGAAATGAATGTTATTTTCCTGCTAAAAGAATAATGGCCAAGGATATTTGTGACCAAATATATCCTGAAAGTGTTTAAGTTCCACGAATTAATTTCTTGAAATTCTGGGTAAATTCATGTTTTTTTTCTTTGAAATATGAAAGCAACACAAACCAGCAATTAGCTAGTTAGCTAACCCTGCTGGAGAATAGTATGGTTTAAAATTCTAAAATGTTAACTAGTTAGCTATTTCAACACAATTAACTTCAGCAGCTAACCAACACACGGAGACAACTTCCTGCCACGAGCGTTTCGCAAAATGAGAACAGAGACGCGAGGTAACCAACGTCAACTAGCTATGAATTACACATTCTGATTCGATAGCTATCTAGGTAGGATACAAAACATGGAAACAAGTTATCTGTATAGGGAGTGGCAGTTTCACTGAAAGCACTTTACGTTTGCTAGTCATCTACGTAGCTAACACTTATCTAGCCAGTTTGTGTTTTGATGCGTGTGTATATGGACTGTACTAGCTAGCCCGTCTTTGCCGATGCTTTTGTCAGGAGCTGGCCTAGCTCTATTATGGGTGACGTCGGATGAGGAACTGATTAAAATAAATTGCGACAGTGTTTTCTGCAAATATAAAACACGTTTGATAGAGGCCCGGGCAACATTCATTCACAACAATGTCTCATATCTTCATGAAGTGCCTGTGTTGATTGTACCGCGCCCCTTTTTTCCCCACGTCGTTCACTTTGTTAGCCCCCCTCAATTGAAGAATGCTGATACAATAAAGACATTGTTCGCACTTACATATCTTTCCCCGCAGGCTTTGTAAAATCCGAATTCTCGTGTCGTCTTCTTCCGCCATGGTCCGACTTGACTGTGTATATGTCGCTACAGTAGTACATTCAACGCTTAGCTATCATATCCGTTTATGAATGCAAGCGAAGGGCCAACCTACTGCAGCGTCACTACGAGCGCTATTGGCCGTATGCTGACATTAGACGAGACTGGAGATACTTGTGTGAATATTCTTCACTGCACAGGCTCTCACAGTTGGTAAAACAAACGGAAGCTCTGTGCAGGATTTACAAAAAAATATATAAAAGATGAGAGGATGCTCCTCTTTCTCTCCTGTCTCTGATGCTAATATTTTGGTACCTGACCTTCAGACAGACAGCTTGCACAGACACTTTTAATTTCTATGCTTGCACTAGGAGCATTTCTTTATATTTTGTTATTTGAAAGTTTAAAATGTTCAGGCCTGCTGCTGATATAGTTTTGTATAGTTGGATTGTTTTTTTCTCTCTCAGTAATACAGGGAACTGGCTATGTTCACTTCTCTCATCTCTTTCTTATTTCAAGGTAGTCACAGTTTGGATTGGTGGATATTCAAGACTATTCAGGACATTCACAGGGACAGAGGGAATACAGGTATGCACATCTGCTTGTCCAAGGCAAGCATAAATTAAGGTGCCTTGTGCCTGTCTATTCGGGTGCCAATCTTCTTTACACCACAGGAACAGCACCCTAGACCCAACCTTATACTATCTTTAGAAAACCATAGCCCCAGCCTTATCTTCACCCATTTTTTAAAACTGTAACCCATGTCCTTATAACCCC